>NC_084911.1:6405053-6483325 GCF_949316345.1 Pungitius pungitius | reverse complement strand
GGGGAAAGTTTCATGCCACCCAGACAGGATGGGCTTTGCTTCAGGTATGTGTCATCAAACGGAAAAGAGGACTCTGAGGCAAAATGGTACCTGCGGTAAAGTAGTAGCACAATAATAAAAATGATGCCCAGACTCTTTCTACTGAGTCTAATTCGCAGTGGCTCACGGCCTTCATGTGCTCTTCAGAATAGGAATACACTCGAGCTACATAACAGCGGACGGAACACATTATGTGAGTAGGACAGGAATAGCAGAAGAGCAGGTGCCTTATTGAGTCATGTACACATTCTTTGGCCTAAGATGAAAAACATGAGGAAAATGATGAGGGGAAATGAAAGAAATTTCCAGAATCTATAATGAGCCTGGTGACGAAATACCGGAACATAAGTGAGATCAAATGCCGTATTCCTGGATGAATCATAGTTTCATCATTGAGAGGCACAGAGGACGTGCGGATGGATTGATCAATGATATTTTCATTCATACATTGTGGTTGGTGAGGAAGGATTATGGGCGGGGTCAATTATGGAAACAGTGACAGGCTACGACGAAGTAGGACGGAAAATCAACCCAGGATCGAATGAGAGCGATGAAGACGTAGATGGTCAAAGACTGACAGGGACCGCAATAATGAAGGAGATATCCAAAGAGACATTCGAAACATTACAAGCCCTTATGCCCTTTAAAAACACATCACACTGCGACATCAGATCAGTGGAGTGACGAATCAGTCAAACCTTTCCATATCCATTCATTGTCGGTTACCACTGCAGTTTAAGTACAGTGTGTTTCCTTCCTCTCGACTTTCTGGCCACTAAATGATTATTTACAGCCATCTAGTGGATGCAAATCAAAAATGCACTAAACGAACAAACCCAACATACTTTATCACTCGTTGACTGTTGTAAATGTAAAACGGTAACACTTAAAAACATCTGTTTTTACAGATAAAAATCGAGCTCTGCTGAAGACACATGTTGAGAAATGTGCATAAAAGTACATGAAACGCTTACCATTAATTACTCTGTCGTCCCATATGTCACTCTCAGAAATGTTATAAATGAGTATAAATGTTCCATTAATGTCTCTAAAAACTGCTATCGAGAATGAAGTAAATATGCCTTTATTTGAAAATCGAAAATGACCCGTACTCGCTCAAAGTGTCACTTCCCTCAAACCTTTTCTTTTTCTATCTGTCACTTTCCATTTCTTCTTTGAAAAATACTAATATGAATACACAGTCAATCAGCTACACACCTACATTCAAGAAAACAAGATCTTTTCTGAACTTTTGTGGGACAAACAGCAGCAACCTGCAAGTGGAAAGGCTGTGAAACCCGTGGAAACATTTAAGCAGCTGTGCTCCTGTCTCTACAGCAGGTGGCAGGAAGCCTCTGTGAGCAAGGCATTAGGCTGCCAACAACAACAACAACAACAACAACAGTTCAATTAGATTACAGCTGGATGTCTTTGATGTTATCTTCCGAATCAAAACTCTACAGCGGTAAACCACAGGTTCTGGATCAGTGAATCTCGGAGGATATCAAATGGCCGTTAAAATAAGCTTGCCAGATGGAAAGTTTGCTTTCAGCTTGTGTTTCGTCATTTGTCTGTCCCGTTGCACGTGTTTGTCTATTGGCAATCGGCCGAACTGCAACGGTCGATATTATGGACAAATCCGACTGGCATGAGGGGGAAAAGGCACCGCCACATGGATCCGTAAGAGCACATCTCCATGTTGGCCTGCTGGGGAAGGTTAAAAAAATGACTCTTCTAGTTTGTGCAAAAACGAAATCTCCTTAAATCTACGAATGTGGAGGTCCGGGGGCTGTAATTTGGGTCGCGTCCTCGTGTGGGTGGGTCAGGTTAAGTGGATAGGAGGAGGGTAGGGGGGATGGGGGGGGGGGGGGGGGGGGAGGGGGAGGTGTTACATCTCAACCATCGTCACACAGCTGTCAGGGTCAACGCGATCGAACATGCATCGATTTGGATCGCACAGCATTTCTCTGCGTCAAGTCACAGTCAACAACGCCGGAAACGCACGAACCCTTTTTCAAGCCGAGCTGGTGTCCGCCAGGCCTCGCGACCCGCGGCAGCGAGAGCGCACTTTATTTTGAAAGGCCCAAAAAAAGAGGTGTTCTTGAACCCGAGCGCAGCTCTCCGCACGGGACGTTTGGAGAGGGAGAGACCGCGGGACAAGTTTTGTGTAACTCAGTCGACGCTGGCAACGGATGCTCGTTGCCTCATAGAAGGTCCATCTAGCCTCCACCCCCTCATACCCTTAACCCTCCCCCCCCCCCCCCCCCCCCCCCCCCCGCACACACGCTCTCTCTGCTCACTTCTTTGCTTGTGGATGACAAGCGCGCCGCGCGAGGCTGAAGCCGTCAGACCGCGGGTGACATGGGGCTGCTGCATGCGCGGCGGACGGACTGAAAGACGCTTCGGGATCAGCCGACTCACGACGACGAACCCCGCAGTAAATACACACACATATAGATATATATATATATTTATATCTTAAATATACAGGCAAACAAGTTTCCATTAACTTGATTAAGCTAAAGACATGCAGAAGTTCAATTCCCCCGGCACCCACGGCAACACGCTGCCGCGGGACGCGGAGCTCCAGCTGCGGCTCGCTGACGGCGGAGGGGCCGGGGACGGAATGGAGAACGGCGGGGGGAAGCGTTTCCTCTCCAAGCCCGAGGAGGAGAGCTCGTTTTGCACCAAGAGGAAGATGCTCGTCGCTTTGGATTTAATTTGCCTCTTTGTCGGTAAGTTCGCGTCTCTTAAATGAATGCTTCCAAACGGGGTTGTTGTGTTATTACGGCGGGAATGCGCTTATTAATAAGACCACTTCATCACTGGCCTTTTACAAGTTTCTTGCATGCACAATAACTTTCTTTCAAAAGCCCCCCCCCCCCCCAACCCTCCCCTTCCCACACACACACACGAGTCTGTTGATTTGCACGCATGTGCGTCCACACGAGATCACGATCGAGTATTTGGAGGTCAAAAAGAGGTGGAACGAAAGGGGGTTTTTCGCAACAAAAACAAACAAAGAAAAACCACATTGCGTGTGGATTAGTTTTCCGCAGTAGTCAAATTGAAACCGTTAAAAACGGCTGAAAGTTTCAGCTCAGGCGGGTGGGAGGGAGAAGGGGGGGGTGGGGGGGGGGGGGAGAGGGTCAGCTGGCAAGAGCAGAGTTTCCCCGGGAATGAATCTGTTCCCATGGTAACTCCTAAAGTTCCCGCGAGGAGAACGTGGGAATGGGGGATATAAACATGCTTGACCTCTCTAACTGCAGCATCGTGTTGGGATGTGAGGGCTGTGCAGGATTATAATTCAATAACATTCACCCCAAAGTTTTCACAAGGACATTAAGAAACTTAAGCAACAACATGTTGACATCAACTCCAGCTTATCATGGTTACAAAATATAGAAAAGCAAAAGTGGTCGGAGTGATTATAATCGGCGCTCTAGGACTGAAACGCTTCGGGATCCTGATAAGATGTCAAATTTGATCACGGTTTGAATCAATATGAACCAGCACAATATCCATCTATTATGTTTGGATGACCAGTTGTGTTAGACTTGACAATTACACTTTCCCTCCTTTGGCCTTATAGCCGTTAATTTACTGTAATGAAGAGGTTCGACTTCTCGTTGGCAGAAAGTTTCTTGAAAGTTTCTAAAAACACAAGAATAATTCACAGTTCAAGTGCATAAAGTTGAGATTTAAATTTCATTGACCCGCAGGCTGCATATTATTGGTGTTCAGTAGGTCGAACTGACTCATGTGTTTTTAAACCCTAGCATTGCATCTTATTGGAGATTTATGCGTGGAAAATGAATTTGGCAAGAATCTAGTCACCAAAGTCAGAGAAGGAACAGGAAGAATATTTCTCTCTTCAACTGTCTGACACTTTAGAAATACTCGGATGGAATACCAGAACCTCAGAACCAGCCGCACTGGACTCTTTCAGCAATCAAAGCTCAAAGCATGACTTTTCCTTTTTCCGTGGGGTCCAATGGGGAAAGCCTGCCCAGGGGTGCGCCGCCCGCTCCTCTGGAAGCGATACCGCATGTGAAGCGCGAGGTTGTATAACTTCATCAGTTCTGACCTCGGCGTGTCTCACATGACTCTTTTCGCCCGGGAAGGGATCCCCGAGGGTTAGTCGAGCGAGTTGTTATCCGGACCGGCAGGTACGAACGAGAGAGGAGGAACCCGTCCAGGCAGCCTGGCAGGTCTCAGCCTCGTTGGCAGTTAAAAGCGTCCCAAACCCTGCAGCAGGCACAGCGACAGGCAGCCGCTCGGTTGGATGCTTTTTAACCCCCGGCAGGTGTGCTATTGGCCCGTTGGCTCAGCACTTTCTGCAGCGGCTGAAGTGACTTGGCAACCCGGCGTCAGCCGGCACCACAGAAGGAAACGGCCCCTCTCAGTTCTCCTCCTGAGACGCACGCCACTCGCTTTCTTTTCAGCCGACTGCGTGCCCCGAGTCCTACGCCTGCCCCCCCCCCCCACTCCCCCTCTAGGTCACAACACTTGAGCCACCGAGTCACTGAGCCTCCAGCTGGTCGCAGCCGAGAAGAGGGGCAGTTTGTCTTGTGACTGAAGTCCAAGGGAGTTCATTTTCTAGGCTTGATTTGATGGCTTGACACATCTCCATCTTCCTTTTAAGGCCACATTGTAAAAGTTGTAACGTTCTGAAAAAGAGAACGAGACAGAAACCGTTGGTACTGAAATGAGAGCATCGTGTTTAATCATATAGGACAAGAAGAACGAATGAATTCACCCGTTCTTGTCCCTGGAAATCTAATGACAGATCAGATTCCCTACAGATGTCTGGCCGCGTCCTGCCCGTCTCCGCTCTGTTAACCATCGTGTCAGAAATCAGTTGAAGCGTGACCTTGACTCATCTGCGGGCATTCGGCAGTGAATGCCAACACTTAGAGGGGATGAATCGAGCCCTTTATTTAGCTAAACCCGCTTATCTCTGACTAACTCACTTTCCCCTTGAAAATGCCATCCTCAGATTCCCTCAGACGGTCGACCAGCCGGCATCATTCATCCCGTAAAAGGGGCTCATTCACTAGTGTAACTGTGGAATTTGACCCTGAAGCATCCTCACCATGTTACTAGATAAAGAGGGACTTTTTCCCCAGCCTCCCTGCGTTTTACACTATTCTATCCACATTTACAGTGGCGGCATAAAGTTAGCACAATGTGGCATTATTAATAAACCTTACTTCGTCTGCTTTGGCACGCTGGGGTACTGAGGCCGCCTTGGCTCAGGTTCCCTGATCCTTCTCACTGTTGTTTGAATATGGCGCTGCTGTGACACGTGTGATGGATGCCACACAGAGATGGATTGCTCAGCTCGGTGTCGGCATCTTGCACACGAGCTGCAGAATGCGACCGTTTGCTTGTGCGTCCCCTTGTGTGTGTGTGTGTGTGTGTGCGTGCATTCCTGGTGGGACTGACCGAGTTTCGACATGGACGGGCCCTCTGGCTGGATCTAAGATCTAGAGTCCAGACACCCGGGCCAGGAGAAGTCTGGGGTTTGTCATATCTGAAGAGCATGCAGAGACAGGCCTCTCAGCCTGCACTGCCGTTTCCCTCCTGTACAGGTGGTCTTCGCTCTGTCATCACCCCAATATAGCCAGTTATTGGCTCGGTTAAGGGTAATTGGTAAATGATTGAAAGTGGCAGTTGAAAAGCCGCCGTTAGCTCATACAGCTTAGCGGTTGTGACATTATGGATGCCGCCAGGCATGACCTTCTTGTGGAGGTTAATTGGAAACTAGTTTCATACTTGATATGCACAAAATGTTAGGCTGAGTTAAAATGATACGAGTGAGAAGAAAAAAAAAAAGATGCACATCGTTGATAAACTGCATAAACTGTTCAAAACAAGTCATTTATTTTCTTCAGTAGTAAAACCCCCCCCCCAGCTTTTTGATCTAATAAAAAGTTAAATCTGCAATCAGCTATTTGCTCTCGAGTTTTTCTTTGTTCAAGACGTGAAGCGGCATGCCAGAAAGAGAAGGACGGTATCTATTTGACTGATCAGGGATCTGAAAAGGCTCCCTCCTTACAGCTTATCTCTTTTTTTTCCTTAGCCCGCTTCTCCTTTTCCCCTCTTTTCTTCAGACACACTCTCTACCGAGACTGAAGGTGTTCCAGCGATGCAGCGTTTTGTGTGTTTTGTGTGTATGCGTGTGTGTTTTGGGCGGGCGGTGGATTTATGATTCCTAGCCGTGTCCTCTGGCAGAGAAAGCTGCCTAGTGAGTGAGAAAGCAAGAGGCCCAACATGTCACAGCATGTCGGTTTGTATAGCGCCAGGAATATTAAATTGTCTCCTGTGTGCTTATTAATGCGTGTGTGCGTGCTCATGTGTTGAACTTGGAGTTGTGGGCGTTTGTGTGTGTGTGTGTGTGTGTGTGCGTCACGGCGGCTTCTAATGGGGACACCCTACAACAGCTGGCATGTGTGTGTGTCTGTTTGTTGACAAATTAGCTGGTCCTGTTTCGCTGAAGAGCTTTTAGGAAACGCTCAAACGCGCTCTGACGTTACGGAACACTGGGGCGTCGCACAGATGGAGAGCCATTAAAAGAGCTCAAACCATTAGTCAATGGAAGAAGAACTTTTTTCTCTCTCGCTCTCCCTCTCTCCCGTAAATCTACAAGTGCATCTCTTCCCCATTTCACGGCACCGCGGAGGTTTCCGGAATCCATTAGTTGCACCCTTCCTCACACCGTCTCACGCGGGCTCGTGTGCTTTGCGGGTCAATGCGTCCACCTTCGCCCACGAGCTCCCCGGAGCCAGCTTCAGGCCTTAGAGTGAGGAGGAGTCCTCGGGTGGGAGAGCGAAGAACGAGGGGTTAGAAGGGGGATTGGAGATCTACAGTAGGGGTCAGGGGTCAGACCCAGTGGCGCCAGAGGGATCTCTTCCACAGCTCTCTGTTTACGTCCCGTAGTGGGGAAGTAGCTCTGGGACGGATGGACGGTTTCCGACGGCAAATGGCTTTGAAATGTGCTTTTAACGAGGCGGCTGCAATCTTCTCCTGGATGACGGTTCCATAAGTGCTCGGGGTGGTCCATAGGTATAAGCCGTAATGACTAAACAAAGATGTCTATAGTGCTTTTATCCTCAGTGCTCATTAGCTAGAATGGATTTTTTATCGAGAGGCTTCCAATCAAAGTATCTCGCTGAATCTGAATGCAGCCCTTCTATCGAACTAATGATTGGTTCTGGTGTGTGTGTGTGTGTTGTGTCCCTCGCCCTTCCTCCCTCCCTCCTTCCTATAAGGAGATCGTCCCCCTTGGCGCCATGGCATTGTTACCCATCACCAGCACTTTTGTTAATCGTTGTATCACATTTCCCCTGCTGCAGCCTTCCCTTCATTCCCCCTTTAGAAGCTTCCCTATGATGTTGTCCAACCTGCACCCCCCTCCCCCCCATCCCCCTTCCCCCCCAAACCTGAAACGCTCCGACAAAACATATCTCAACTCTCGCCATCCACGCGAAACGACCACAATCGCGTTGCACCAAATACCTCCCCTCCAGTCTAGACCACACAGCCGTGTGTGGTTCTCACGTTGCAGACTGCCAGCCCCTCGCCCCTCTGCGCACACCCTAGACCTTCACACACACCGCGAGCACGCACAAGAGCTCCAGGTACACACCGCGGTGGCGGGTCCTTTAGGATCCGGCAGACACAGACAGCCCACTTCAGACCTCACCACTCCTGCCCTGAACTCCCGAGCCGGGCTCCAGGAAGCGAGTCAGTGAAGTGCGGAGAGGACAGAAGCAGCTGGGGGAAAGCATGTCTCCACTGGCCAGCTGTAACAGTAACAGTGAGAGGGGGTCGCCGCAGCCCTACTGGTGGAAGGCAAAGCAACAAGAAGGCAGCTGGAAGAGGCATTTTCGTTTCTTTCATTTTGAACACATTTAGACAAAGCAGAGGGTATCTGCTTTGAAGGGTTGTAGGGGGCCGATAGGCAGATGTTCAGCAACGATCCAAAACAGCCTTCAGTCCCACTTTGTTCTCCACTGATTATTTCACTGATCTTTGTGCTGCCATCGGGGCAGACAAAGCAGATGAGTCAGTGCAGGAGGGGGGGGGGGGGCAATAGTTATTCTGAATCCCACTGCTTTCCTTTACCTGACACGCCCTGTGAAGCTTTTAGGCATCAGGATGTGTGCCCTATGCCCTGTCCCATGGGCTATCCTGTTCCTGACTACTCGAGGTCAAAGCCTAACCTCGGTCCATCTTCGTATGGCCCAGAAAGGCAGCGGGATTCACAATTCACAACAAACTCATCATTATCCCACCCGTACTACCTGAATTGGCCGCCACGGATGAACAGAAAGAACCATCTCCCCGGTGAAACATGCACAACACTCTAATTAAGTTTGTGGCAGTTTATGGTTGCCAATGATAATCACAGTGTCAGTGCAGATGACTTCACCTCCTGTTCACTCGGACATGACAATACAACACTCTGTGTGTGTGTGTGTGTGTGTGTCTTCCATCGGTTCTTTTGTGCGTTTGAGCCTGTGTTGTGGTCTCTGTACTCTTCAAACAAAGACTTTTTTAAATATGGAACAGATGAAACTGTTGAAAAGACGTGGCTTTTCCTCTAGAAGTACCTGATTCAAACTAAACAGTGATTAGATGAAAGAAGAGATTAAAGGCTGGCTCATGTGGAGACACCTTTTTGCAGTTTAAGTCATGATGGCACAAATAATTGCACAAGCCCATCCGGCCCCAACTGGAGAGTGCTTTTTATGAGCATGTTACGTCACGCCGTTTCTTGTAATGTCTATCGTGCGCGGAAAAGATTCATATTACAACACTTTGGGGTTTTCCAAAGTTCTTTGCGAGGCTGGCTTGTAGGTAAACAACGGCCTGAAATCCACTGCGAAACATTGGCAACAAGCAAGCTGCTGAGAGGCCCGGCGAGGGTGCAGCACCCCGTAATGGTGCTGTAGCAAGCTGGGCTTCAGCCCCATGCTCAGCCTGGCTCTCAAACCTGTGGGCCGAATGGACCTCTGGCGACAGGTCACCCACTGAAGGTCTGTCCCCCAGGTCTGTCAAAAGGGCAGATCGAACGAGGCATGTGATGAAGCGTGTGATCATTAGGCTGTCACGGTAATCTATGAGGAGGCACAGGCTGTTTGCCGGAACAGCAGCAGCGTCCCCGACACAATCAGGTCTGTGATAATGAGCCCGTTCGCCTCAATGCATTCAGGATAGTTATGCACTTGCTCGGTGGATTCATTTTTTAAATTTTTTTTTAAACTGTGCTGGTGGGTTTTTCCTGGTTTGTTCGGTTGTCTATGCGAGTTTGGGTTTGGCTTGTTTGCATCCCAGTGTGGGTTTTTATGTTTGTGTGTGTTGTGGATTTCCTGCTGGTGGACGTGGAGTCGTGTTTACAGAGCGGCTCCCAGCAGAGCCCCGAATCTCTGACCTTCACATTCCAGAACCTCCGCTTATTCGCCTCCGTCTGCTGTTCCCTGCGCAGGAACCCTTGACCCATCTCTCTTGGCTCCATCTCTCCAGTTCTATCACCAAAGTATTACTGCCCTGCCCCCCCCCCCCCCCCCCGCCCCCCTCCTGTCAACTTGCGAGCCTCCTGGCCATACATTTTGGCCTAGATTACAGTTTGACACTGTGCTGATCAGCGGAGGTTACGAAACATGACTGCGAAGCAAGTGGGCGACTTAACGGCTCTGCCTTTAGTCACTTTCTCCGCACTTTCTCCTTCTTGTGTTTCTCGTTTTTAGTTGTTGTTGCTCTCCTCTCAGAATGAGCTCATTCATGGGCTGTGGTCATAGATGTGTAAATTAGAACCAGAAGAGTTTCTCAGAGTGAGGCACACAAACCCCTCTGCTCTAATTCCTCCTCTTTTTCCTCCCTCCCTCTTTTTCTTCTTCTCCCCCTTCTTTCGTTCTGTCCCTTTTGACTATTTGAAAGCATTCCTGCGCTGAGTGTCAGGCCCGGCGAGCAGCACATTCTGGCCTGGCTGTGTGAGCCGACCCACTCCTCCGCCTCCTCTCGGTTTGCCCTCACGGGCCTTCCCTTTTTGAGCATGTCTCGACCAGGTGTTAGGGTTTGCTCGCAGCTGCCTGACACGCTGATGTGAGGGTCTCTGGGGGGGGTTTCACGTCTTGTTGTGAAACCCGTTTGAATGTAGTTGTGAAGTGGGACACGGAAGCTTGTCATTTGTACAAGATTGTGAGGATACTGACAAGCTTTGCATGTGGCGTCTGGGATCGGAGTGTTTCGTCGGCCGGGTTGGTTTTATTGAGAATCTTAGCAGACATCTTTGCCACAGCGGAGGGACTTTTGGGTCACGGCAATACATTCTGAGTCTGTACCTTGACTCAATGCAATAATGGGGATAGAACACAAGCCGTCAGTACTGGAGGGTCTGAGGTCATAAAACATGCTGCGATGACCATGCATGGATCCCATTAGACATCCACGTGTGTTGAAAATGACCCTGATAAAATGTTCCTGCTGTAACTGCAGAGTGGTCCTTATTGGATAATCTGTCCATTACATTTATGGTAATGCAGTAAAATATTGATTATTTTTAGGGGACTTTCCATATTGAAGAATCAGACACAGAGAGAAGCTGTTATGGGGCGGTGCGGTAAGCAATGTTTGGAGCAAAATAATACCTTTGTAAGAAAAGGCGGCGTGTGTTAATTCATTGATAGTTGCATTGTCAAACTAAAAAAACTCCTTTATTCATTAGCTCAACTGCATGAAATGCACACCCATCTCTTGTTCTCTGTATGATCAGATGTTTACTTAATTCTGCTTCGTTCTGCGGCTCATTTCTATTCTTTTGGCTATTCATCTTTCATCTAAAGTAGAGCACTTCTACACTCAACAGTTCAGTCAATCTTTAGTCAGTATTCTGTTAATAAGTATTCCTTTGCATCTCAATGACGCACAGAGTACAATGCAGGAGGATTATTTTGTTATTTTGCGTCATCGTACTTAAACATACAGAGTATAAACACACAAGGATTCTAGTCAAACGTGTCTGGGTTTGTCATTTGCAACATATTTAAAGTGTCATTTGTATTATATTAACCAAAGAAAAATCCTTACCCACTCAATTTGATCAGGCCATATATCTGCAGGTCTCCACCAAGGGATGATTCACACAGATAAAAGGATTACAATTAGATCCGAGACCTGAGGGTAGTGTATGCAGGTGGGAGGAAGGAAACAGGAAACCATCCTTCAGGGCATTTATTTTTGTAAATAATCCAGAAAAAGACTCCCCTCAAGTATTTATCGAGTACTCCAACAATCTTTGCTAATGTAAACAGATATACAATGCGCCCCCTTTTAGTATGATAAACAAACTATGGTGGTGACACAGTGTGCACAAAACTGATAATAAAAGATGATAAGATAATAAAAGATTTGATGTCGAAATGACAAGCAGGGTTATTTTATTAGAACTCCTCAGATGATGTCCCCAATAAACTCATAGTAATGATTTAATGGTTTGACATGATTATACTGACATTTTTTATGAAGGCAGAAAATCTGACCAGAATCAATGAAAACTTCAAATAAAAGATGAACAGCAGATTGAACCTGTATGTGTAAATGTGTGTGTATAGTGTTGAGCGGGGTGCGTGGATGCCTTTCTGTAGGGTCAGAGCGGCTATGAGGAGACGCTTTTCGACGTGGCAACCGAATGAGATAAATGAGAGATTGGGGTTGTGTTTCCTATCTCTCTCTCTCTCTCTCTCTCTCTCTCTCTTTCTCTCTGTTGGCGTCAGAGCCGCTGTTATCAACGTGTTTCCCTCCCTCACTTTCATTCTGAAGCCCTTCTGTTTTGTCTTTCCGCTTAGGGCAGCTCGACTTTGACTGCAGAGGTCACCAGCACACTTACGACTACGGGACGTCTGATAAGAGTCGCCTCCTCGTGTGTTTTCTGTACATCAAACCAATAGATGGTTTCCTTGTTAAACTTTTACCAGTTGAGTGAGGCTGAATGGAGGGTGTGACTGTGTAGTGGTGATAGCAAACATGCCCATTAATAAAACTGAAACAAAGCCGATGTGGAAAACCGTGCGTGGGCGCGGCGTTCATTGTTCATTCATTGTTCTTCAAAACCTGTTTGCGTGCCGTTCTTTGTGTTTGAGTGTGTATTTGTGTGCTGTTCCTTGAGATGGATTTTAAGTGTGTATCCTGTGCACTAATTAGTCACGTATCCTACGAGCAGTGTTTTTTTGGGGGCCTGGGTGCAGGATGACAGGAAGAGGCTCAGAGGTTAATGGTTAGTCCCACGTTGTCTCTGCATTCCACGGGGTGACGAGGGGACACGGAGCACATGTGGCACTCAGAGGCTGAGCAGCACCGTTCGGGGCCATCAGAACACAGAACTAAAGCTGTGCAGCTACACGGCCGCCCCTTTTTCTGGGAATACAATCACACGGTTTTCCTTTTTGTCCCCATTAAGACGTTGCGCAACGTCTCGTCAGTGAACTTTCCCCATCAGGCCGGTTTGTTGGACCGTGACCCGCTTTTAATTAGTGACCAGCCCGGAAACGTCGGCTAAGTATTTGTAGGACAATGGTTAATCTCAGATATAATGGCTTGAACTAAAAGTCACTGCCTTTTGAATAAACAAGCCGTCGTTGCTACAGTGTGTTTACTGTCCTCTTTTGGCACACTGAGATGTTTTCTTTTTCCTCCTCCCTCATCCCATCTCCGCTGTCCTGCACATCCCCCTTGTCCGTCTGTCCTTCTGTGTCTGTCGTCTCTCCTTCTCCCTGCTCCTCTGATGGAAGGAGCTATTTGAGGAATGCTTCCAACCCCCCCCCCGGGAAATCTGGAAATGGTGTCACCAGATGACGGATGTCCTTTAAAGCTGCTCCCCTGATCCTCCTCGGAGGCCACCTTGTTGATGCTATCTCCAGCATCGTCGCTGCGTCTGACATCCATGCTCGCGGACATTCATCAAGCCATCTTTTGTTGTTGTGTTTTTTTCCCTCCGACATCCCATCAGCCTCCATCCCATTCTTTGCGTGCGAGTTGAAGGCGGTGACTCCGTACAAGCGAGGCTTCTTCTGTGGAGACGCCAGCATCACCTACCCGTACGAGCCCAGAGAGTCCATCCCCGACGACCTGCTCATTGCTGGTGGGATCATCATCACTGGTGTTACGGTAAGACTGTGACCCACCGTGGGTTTCTTTTGAAAAGAGTATAATGTGCTACTGTTTGGGCGATGCTAACCACATTTCTCTCGTCTCATTTCCTTCCCAGATCGCTCTGGGCGAATGCTACCGGGTGCGTTACCGAGGCGTTTACTCGCGGGCCTTTGTGCGGAACCGCTATGTGTCGTGCCTGTACAAGGAGCTGGGAAGCTTCCTGTTTGGTTGCTGTGTGGGTCAGTCCCTCACCAACATGGCCAAGCTGAGTGTGGGGCGCCTGCGACCCAACTTCCTGTTTGTCTGTAACATCACATATGCGTCCATCAACTGCACTCCGGGCAGCTACGTGCCCCACATCACCTGCCCGCAGCCTAATGTGAAGATGGTGGATGAAGCAAGGTATGTGTTTGTGCATTTTTATACTTTGCACTTCATTTGTTGACCAAAGGGAGGTGAATATCTTAGTTTGAGTCATGCAGTTCAAGGGTAACATCTTTTATTGATCTTTCTCTTTCAGGAAGTCTTTTTTTTCCGGCCATGCTTCCTTTGCAATGTACACCATGCTCTACTTGGCAGTAAGTCACACTGGCATCTTAAATACACACACACACACACACACACACGCACATAGACACACACACACACACACAATACAAATCTGGAATGTGACCTGAATTCATTCATTTCACTTATGAGGGTCAATACCTTGCGAACAGGAACTCTGTGTAACCAGTAACGAGATAAGCTAATTAAACATGCACAAACACATGTGCTGTTAAATATATTCACACTTCCAGTTCGGCAGGGAGGTGATCTTTGGGAGCGGCAATTCTCCAAAGGCATCCTGCTTCGAGCTGAAAGAGCTTGTGAGACAGAAAGCCGGGAGGGGGTGGTGAGGAGGGGGGGGGGGGGGGCGGGGGGGAATGAGGGAGTGAGGGAGAATGTTTTTTCCAGGGGGAACATGAATAGATGAAGAGGCTGCGCGGACAGAGGAGGCCTTGTTGTGGGTCTCATTTAGAGGAGGGGAGTGGAGGGCTGAATACGCCTGCTGAGAGATCGACAGGCTTCTTTCAGTAGGAGACACCCTCTCAACCCCCCCCCACCCCAAATCCCTTCATCTTTCTTTCTCTCCCACTCCACTGCCCAGTAGTCATGGGCACAGTGTGGGAGAGAGACGACAGTTGGACGGAGACAAAAAGCACATTAGCATCCCTAAAATGTCCACATTCCTCCTTATGCATTACTCCTTATTAGCCCCAACATTATAGTTCATTTATTGCCTTGTGTAAGCTAAAATCAATTAAATAAAGAGAGGATGTTGCTGTAAAAAATTAAAATAGGAACAAAAGAAAAGCTGTCCTTATTCTATTTAAACTTGTGTGCAATAGAAGTCCAAAAGCAGCTCCTCTCCAACAGAAAGAGACAAACAAGGACGAGAAAGGGGGGACTCGGTAAGAGGAATAAAAGGATAAGGGGTGAAGTGGTGTGAGAAAAAAACAAGTGTTTGGTGTTCGTCAGCCCTGTTCCTCCGGTTCCTGTCCACATCTCACAAACACAGACACACACACACACACACACACACTGCAGGCACAAACACACAGCCTGAAAGTTTACTAAACATTAGAGGAACTGGAGAGTCACACCTGTAGCCACATGCCACCCCGACCATGGCCAGTTACTAGTGTTTATGGCAGCAACAGTGACACCTGCTCTCATTTGGTTTAGGAGAGAGAGAGGGAGGGAGGGAGAGAGAGCGAGAGAGAAGGACCAGGTTACAGTCGGCCTCCTCACAGGAATGTAGGCCACATGCTCCAGACAGACCTCCAGCCTCTTCATAATGCGACCATCAGGCTCGCCCCGTGACCCTATTTTTACAGACACAAACATCCATTCTGTGTTCCGCGGCACTGAGGCAGGAGATGACGATGAACAAAAGAAGGAAATGGGTTTGAAAGTGTTAATGGACTCGTTCCAAGCTCCTCTTTCCCCTCTGGGAAGCAGGCTGTGGATGTCCATGTGTCGCTTGTTTAAGAACTGTCATTATTAGGCGTGATCAGCTCACGCATTAACACACAAATACCCACATGCTTGTGTTTATTTTTTCTGCAGTCACCCAAACAAGAAAATAACAGTATTCGTCCCACTCTGTAGTTCTACCTGCAGGCGCGGTTTTCGTGGCGAGGAGCTAGGTTGCTGCGGCCACTTATACAGTTCCTCTTAGTGATGATCGCCATCTACACCGGCCTGAGCCGCATCTCCGACTACCGCCACCACCCCACCGACGTCCTCACGGGCTTCATCCAGGGAGGGCTCACCGCATACTGGGTGGTACGTCAAACATTTCGCTGCTGTCTAAACAGTCTTCGACAACAGTTATCTTTGTCTTCGCGGGATTTGTATCCGTTTGCTCTCTTTTGACGGAGTCTTAAACAATAGGAGACGGAGACTTAGACAGTAGGCTCTCTCTCCCTCTGTTATTCTCACTCGGCTCCCTCGTGCTGTTTAGAAACAGAGGATGATTGACAGCGTGTGTGGTCCGTGTAGATGTATCCTGACATGTTGTGTGTCTTTTGCCTGCAGGCCTTCTACATCTCCTCCATGTTTAAGCCCTGCGCCCGTCAAGACATGTCCCCGACATCCATGTCCCTGGAGAGTCCACTGTCCAGCCAGCAGACCGTCTGTTAGCAGGCACATGCAATCATTTCACAAGTGGGAGGAGAATAGAAGGTAGACTTCAGAGAGTCAGGGAGGGAAATCTGATAGCACATGTTAGGAGCAGGTAGAGCGGGAATCCTTCTGAGAGAAGGACGGGATTCAAAAAGTACAATCTAACACATCTCTCGGGGCACACTGACACACACGCGTCCACGCGGTGACCTAATGTTAACACACTCACACATGTGAAATACAAGAAGCACATTTGACTGTAAGTCAAACCCGTCCAGTGAAAAGAACTGCGTAGTAATATTACAGATATTTTTTTTATATATGAGAAAATAAAATAAAAAAATTCTATTTTTCAAGAGGATTTCTAGAAGCTGCTAATGTTGATAGTTTTGGATGCTGGTAATGGAGGCATTTGGGTCAGTGTAGCTGGTAAGCTTTCATCAGAAATGGTGACCGTTTGCTGCAGGCTGCAGAGGAGGAAACGCCAGCCTCCTCTTTGTTTTGGATGTTGTGTTCATCTGGCATCATTCGGCTCCGTAACAAGCGGATACGGAACAAGCACTGGCTTCAATCTCTAACCATCTGTACCTTCTGTTGTGCCACGACTAGAATCAAACTGCCCTCCACAGCTACAACAATAACCTGAACATAAGCGACAAAAAAACAAACAGTATTTGAGCTGGAATACAATGTTATTCTTCTTTTTGTTTAACCAAGGTAGTAATGGTTAGGAACATGACCAAGTAACTTCCCTTCCTCACCACTACCATCTGTACTAACCACTTTGACTGTGTCTTAGAGGTGGAGGTTTGACTGAATTTTGTAACCTTTGACCTTTGTCCCTGGACTCCAATCTCTAAGCTGCACCTTGATTTATGCCACTCTGCACAGGAGCGCCCATGTGGCAGCCCTCCTGTGCATTTTTATTAATAGCACTTGAACGTACATAATGGAACCTTCTCCTTATAATCAATATTATGTATTTTATCACAAGTTTCAATAATCAGTGTTTATTTTTGTTCACGTAAGACTTATACACTATGTTTTTGCTACTTTTTAATGATAATTATTCAAATTGAATGTAAATAGCCATGTCATTTTATAAACCACACAGAATTTCAAAAGTATTAGTTCCAGTTTTTGGACAGTTTTTACATGTTCATTAAGTGTTTGTATTTACGTTTGATTCAATCAGGTACGGAGAGTTATTATTGTATCTGTTGTAACTACTAGACTGAGCCACAGATATTATCAGAAAGCTATATTTTATGTGTATCCAGTTATTGGTATTTGTTTGTTTTGTCTGTGAATGCCAGAAAGGCAAAAATAACCACTGTACTCAAAAAAACCAAACCAATAAAATGAATGTTGAATGTTCTTAACGTCTCTATTATTTTCCCTCTGTGTTGTCTCTCTCGCTACTCGCATGCTAGACGTGAATCATTTAGCTAGTTGTAAGTCAGTCAGCACCCAGCTATTATCTTTCATATGTATTTTTTTATTATTATACCAGACTCTCCTCTTAAGAGTTAAAGAAATTTAGGCAGAAACTAAATTGTGAACCCAGCACTGATAAGTGATCTAACCTCTGGTTTTGTTCATTCCTGTGCGCTCCTCGTTTTTCAATGCGGCTCTCCCTCGCTCTGCCCTGCTCTCAGTCCTTTTGGAGTGCAGTGGAGCATGATGGGCGGTTTCGGGGGGGCTCATGCTGCCATGGAGATACTAAGCCAGATACAGGTTGGGGTGTCTAAGGCGTTTTTGTTTCATTTCCTTTTTCTAATGCAAGGCTGAGAGAGACTGAAAAGCAGCCCAGATCAGTAAGAAAGGGCCAATGAGAGTGAGAGACAGACAAAAACATTTGGGCATAATGTTGAGATAAATGGAGATAGACAAGCAGGTAAACTGGTCCAGTAATGAAGGGAAGTAGTTATGGAACAGTTGGCATAACAGATGAGGCGGTTGGGGTGATGGGTGTGAGGTGTCAGGGTAAGAAGGAATGTGATCAGGGTTTGTTTCATAATACTGTAACTAAGGAGGCGAGATTCATTCCTGAGCAACATATACATATGCCTGTGCTTGTGTGGCAGGTTCTTGTCTAACCGTATCTCTACCTCTCTCCTTGTTATTGTCTCATGTTCAGGTGTGGGTGACAGAGCCGTGCGGGCGGAAGGCTCCTCCTACGGGCGCTCGGCTCATTACGCGGCCTGTCAAACATGACCTCTTGTTTACACTGTGACCGGTGTCCTCCTTGCCAGCCCTTTGACCCTAATAGAGAAGAATGGCACATTCTGTGTGTCCAAATTACTGAGGACCATTTACGCTGCTGTGAGTGTGGACACAGTGACAACATTAGACCTGCGCTGGTCATTTAGAAAGGGGGGGAGGCCTTGAACTCCTATCTGAACAGGTGAAATGCACGGCTGTCTGTTTGTCCACGTGCAAAAAATGGCTGAGCAGATGTTGAGAAGTGCTGATCGGCACACAGATAAGTGTGCAGCCGGTGGCACGTAGCTCCCCTGCAGCTCCTTTCCCACCCGTGGAAAGGACACTTTTATCACGTTTTGTTTTTTCATTGATAACATCATTGAGGCATGTGCAGCTCAGCCAAATTCCATTTAGGATCCTCCTTCGCCTTGTTTGAGTTGATGAAATAGTCCCTATAGAAGGCGGTGCAGAAAATACCTCGTCCTACAGGCCTCACAAAACTGTGAAAGCAGCCTAAGGCTGCGAATTGATTAAACTGCGGAGGGGAACAGAAATTTCCTTGCAAATTAATTTAGTCAAGTAAGAGCTTTTCGCTGTGGGTCTCCGAAGCCTCACAATCGTAGTCCCTGGAACTCTGCTAGACTCTTATCCAGCTGTGGTTCAATTCTTAATAGAATTAAAAAGGATTAATGGACTCCTTAGTTTGCTCAAGTTCAGGCTTGCTCCCCCAGCCTGAACTGTTATGCATATTTCTAAATCTCCCATAGTAATTACTCGCTGAATACACTGGCCCATTAGGACTGCAAGTGGGGACATTGTGTGCTGATGGGAGTCTGTTAAAAGTGTTACTTTGCATGTTCCTGTTAGATAAATCTCCTCGCTTCCCCTGTCTTGTCTTTCCATGGATTAGCATGTTTCAATAAACCAAAGCTGGCCCATTGAATAAGATCAACCCTCAAAAGCAGAGAGGAACGACAGGTGGACAGCAGGGAAACTCTGAAGTGTGTTTGTGCATTTCCCCACATACCAACAGAAAAATGCATACGTTATTTATCCGTCCAGCACATAAGGTATGTGCAGATAAGATAAGCACAATAACTGAGACATAGAGACTTAGACAGTTTTGTTGTCCTATCTGATGAGGACAGCATCGCTCGGCAAATACAAGCACCACACAAACCAAAAGGTCAGCTGCGGGGGAAGTATTCATATTTTCAGATGTATGAATTGCAAATAAGTTGTTGAGGGAGATGGAGTGAGAGACCCATCTGAGGGATGAAATGACCCTGTTACTAAGAGTTACCCTTAGACGTTCCTCTAGAGCCTAATTTCCTGTAAGCTTTTTAAAAAGAACAGTCACTCAGGCCTGAACATTTCACTGCGAGACCTGGTGTATTCTGTTGGGTTAACGGTTAATCAAGCCTCGCACCAAAGGCCTTTTCTCACCATAACTTGGCTGCTCAAAACCAAACCGAAAGTGGGGCAAAAAGTCTAATGATCTCCGACATAGTCATGTTCTTGTCTATGCAAGGGTGAAGTGTTACGGAAATACAATACAATGGGAAAAGGTTACCCGATAAGACCTGGCGCCGCAATGTGTGGTTTGTTTATTTAAATGTCAGATGTTTTGGGGTAGGGTGACCTTTGCTACCTGCAGCTTCTCTTCTCTCTGTGTGAGCACGAGGTGTTTCAGGTCAATGATCTTCCTCAGCTCTCTGTCAAACGCAAAACCAAACCAGACACAAGGGAGGCACGATGAAATAACTGACAGGTAAAGATCCGATCCAGAATGGTAACAAGGCAATTAGAGACTGTCATAACATTCTTCAATAAAACAAGCTCATCTACCAGGACCTAGACAAGACACATTGTCGAAAGGAGATACTGAACCACTTTGTTTGTAATGTGCAGTCTGCAGGATGACAGATGTGTGCGGGTGTCATCGTCTTTATTAACCTGCAGGCTGCTGATGGCAGACTAGAATACAAAAACAACATCATGGGAGTGAAATCAGCAAGGGCCTGCGAGGTGTCAGTGACAACTGCAGTGGGGAGGCTGGGGGGGGGCGATGTGCATTTTAGTGGTAACGTAACAGCGACATGACACTCAGCCCATGTGTAAAACCACCCGGGGAATCATGAAAACAGCTCATTCATCAGCCAAGCAACCCACAGGACTCAAGTGGACCTCATAAAGTAAGACAACGTATACAGCTTAGATCAGCAGAGATGATCTCAGAGTCAACTCAGATGTTTCTCCCAAGTGCATCGTCTCGAGAAGAGGACTTTTCTGTTTAATCCGTGTTTTTGCCTGCGTGTTTGCACGTTAAAATGCATGCGATTCTACAGCGTACACATCTGTGTGCGTATACCATTCAAGAGGTCGGATGAATCTGCTATTTTCCCACCCTTTTAGTTGCTAGGCCTAACAAAGTTAGAGAAAAAGAAACATGAGGGCAGTTTCGCTTAAGCGCCAGCCGGGGTTTACTGGGCGCAATGGAAGGATATATTCATGATGATCCAGTTTACTGAGGTGACTTTTTCAATGCTGGATGGCATGCACAAGAAAACGTCTGAGTGAAAAATGGCAGGGATAATTTAACAAAGTAATGAATGAAGCACGTTCACCAGAAACTAATTAGTGGAGAGCGGTGCGGTCGGGACCACAGGTTCTTCTCTCACCGCCTCTGGTCTGGGAGCAAAGAACTGTCCGTTTCTGGAGGCCCGGGCCACATTGCTGGGCCTGCTGGTGGGAAAGGGGGGGGGGGGGGAATAAGAGGTTCTGGTGCTTAGAAACTCTTTGTTCAAAAGGAACCGCTAAAATCAACACCACATGAGAGCTGCCTGTTGTAATTGTTACAATCTACACTGACATGTGTTGATGCAGATTTGGAGACGAATGTAATATGGCTTGCATAGTAATGTTACTTTCCCACAGGCATGGCATAGTAGAACAGCACACGAGAGCTTCCTTGTTTTTAAACTTGCTCAACTGTTTCACAGAGGGAAAAGGGGGCGGGATCAAGGAAACCATGAAGCAAAACTTGCACATTCTTGCTTAAAGATCTCGCTTTTTTTTTTCTCCTTTTCTGCAGTATAGAGCTGTCGGCCAAGTTCAGCATAACAATTTGAGTTAACGTACTCTAACTGTGTGTATGTGTGTTGCACAGGGAAGTGCATGCTGTATGAGCATGTGATAGTGAGGATGGTGTAATCAGGGGAGTGCTGGGACTGATTAAAATCCTTCCCAGCAACCTTTGGGGCAACAACACGGACAATCAACCTAACGTACACGTGCAGCCCTGCAGTGCACCAGTGCTCGTTGGATCAAAGGGAAACTGTGCACCGTGTGCATATGTTTTTTCATCTTTTCATCTGCACTTGTCTGTCATGTTAGTATGAGTTTATAGTTTTATGAGCATACTGTGTGAACAATAAGTATATATAATCTTCCTTAAATGTCCTTGTTATGGGCAACGTTGGACTTGTGAGTAATTTGTGTGTAATGCTAATCCGCTAACATCACTTACTAATGAGAGTGTGTGTAGCTAAAGAGCAGTAAGTAAAGCACAGTAAGTAGCAGACATTATCTGTAATGGCTGATAATAACCACATTATTGTTCTTAAATCATGATCAAACGTGATCTACTTTTTGGCACTATTGCACAACAGACGGACTATGGCAGCTTTTACAATGGATTGTTTCCGGGAATTTGGTGTAACTTCCGACGGCATCTGCTTACCATTGTTGTTAGTGCTAACCTTGGTGGTGGTGGGGGGGGGGGGGGGGGGGTGGTGTGGTTGCCCGTGTCCTGCAATTATGTCTCCTCCTTCCCCTTGTTTGTGGTGACAGATGATGCCGGTGAAGGAAACCTGCCGTTGGAGGGTGGGGGGTGATGGCAGTGATACAATCCCAGAGCTGGAACCTGTCTAGACACTGCACAGCTGTCTCCTAACGCCGGGTCCACAGATCATTAACTGTGTCAGACACATTGACAAAATAATGCCACATTTTGGTGCTAGTTATGAGTTGTGTGCTCAGCCGAGCCTCAAAGACCCAAGAGAAGGATTCTTACACTTACACATAAATAAATAAACCAAAGGGTGGCTCCACTCAATATGCGCATGTGCAGTAGGCCACAAGTGGAACGCAAACATTTCAGCTTCACTAATATCAGCTGAGCTCCTTTGTGTTTTTCATGTGTCTTACATTTCTGCTGTGCAAACGGTCCTTTTTTTTAGCATCAGAAATAATTCACTTTTTAAGTTTGCTGCTGTTGTTTTTTGCAGTGTGCTGCTTCCCTGTTCTTTTCTACATTCTCCTCTCTCTCCAATTTTTCAGGTGAGTGCGCCATCGCCCCACTGGCCCACAGCACAAGCGAACACACGGCTTTGTTTATTTAACAATAGGGCTCAGCCGAGTGTGAAAAGCTACAGAAAAGCTGCCTTAACAAAACATGACAGTGATACACACACTGACTTAACTGACATTTTACAGCAGCGTAGCAGCTCTCCATTTTTGCATCCCTGTCCCCAGCACCTCCTGTCATGTCATCGTAGCTGAAGGTGGCAGAAATTAAAAATTAAACACAGAGGGTGATTTGGCGTGAATTCCTTGCATACTTTCTCATGAGTCCCCTCTGTGTGCGTGCCGGTGCTTGTACATGTGCTTGTTTGTGCGTCAGAACAAAAAGATCCCAGTGCTTGTTGTGTGTTGTATTGTGTGTGTGTGTGTGTATTCGCGAGTGCGCATTTTTTACCCGCATGGCTACAGGAATAAAGGGCACGGTATAAAAATCCTTATTGTTTCGGGGGGGGGGGGATTATCCTTTACAATGTAGGGCTTTATCAGACGTCCTGGACTGCTGTAACAAGACACGCTGGCCCCGGGTCTGCCCGGCCTAAGACTCACGCCAGCAACGGATCACACGGGGGAAAAGAAATGAAGGAAAGGAAAGGAAAAAAATAAAAAATACACAATGGTGAAAACAATAGCGAAGTAAAGTAAAAAGCACTGAGGGATAAAGAGACGGCAAGGGGGAGAAAAGTGGAGTGAAAGAGAAAACAGAGAAGATTAAAACGGCAGGAGTGGAGCAAGTTTAACCGGAGGCCATGCTTCAAGCAGAGTGGTTTGTTTTCTGACAGAGATCCCTCTCAGGACATTGAGCTGGAAAACATATTAATAGAGGCCGTCCAAGTTGCTCGCTGATATTGCACAACATGTGCCTCGGCAGCATGTGAATACAATCTGCTGTGCATTAGCCCATGCAGTGCTTTGACATGCAGTGCTCTGTGTGTGTGTGTGTGTGTGTGTGTGTGTGTGTGTGTGTGTGTGTGTGTGTGCGTATTGTAGCTCACAGTATACAGTATATGAGGCACCCCCACCAAGCTGTCAAATACAGCCAGAAGTTGGTCTGTTTTGCAGAAATGGTCCAAACCTTTACTTTTTCGAGGTATTTTCAAATTGCGCTGTTTTATGAGAGCACCTTTATAAAACGTTCTCAGCAGGATGAGGTTACGGTGCCCAGTCTAACCAAGCTCTGTAAAGGGGAGCTGTGGTTTTGGAAATAAAGGGGGGAGGGTTGGCCCGCTGTGGCAGGGGCTTGTATATCTGTGCGGAAGGTGTAGGTGGGGTGTGGGTGGGCATGTTATTGTGTGGTGACATTTTATATTCACAGATTCTCGTGACTCCACTCATGAAGAATCCTCTATCTGATTTGCTAATTCTCTTTAACTAGCTGTAATCTTTATTACAGAGCAATCCAGGGGTTGGGCTCTGGTGAAACCCATATGAATGTGATAACTGTGTACATATTTCTCAATATGTGGGTAAATATGTGTGTTGGCTTTGGTACATTTCCTTTCCTGGAAATGCGTAGGTGTCCCCTTGTGATACCAAACTGTGCCATTTGGGGTTTGAGGCTTTATTAAACTGAGGCTGTAATAATCCCAGCTCGATTTGCCCTTTTCTAAACTCACGTTTCTTTGCTCTTGCTTTCTGAATGAGGGATTATGCTTCTCATCAATTAACTTAAAATCGCCTTGCTTCAATGTTTTTGCCAGCCACGGTGCAATCACTTCTAAGGTCAGGGTAGTATTCCAGGTAATTGTGTAGTTGCTAAATCTAGGGGGAAAGGTCTTAAGTCCAGGTTTGGACATATGTTTGTTTTGTTGCGGTCGACTTTCTACCCGGTGTATCTAGAAACCATCGAAGAGCTACAAAAAAAACTGGCAAGCAGGCCAGAACTATTGTTTCAGAGCCACTCAGGATTCTCCGCGTGTTGCCTCGCCTCAGCTTTGACTCCACAGCTCACACGCTCTGAATGGTGCACCCAGTTTTTGTTCTTAGCTGGCCTTCACAATTGTTACTTGCACAATGTTAAAAGGTTTATTTTACCCCTGTCCTTCTTCTCTGCCCTCATCCCCATGCACACAGAATGAGGTCTTGAGGGGTCGCAGGGCGGTTTGTCTCTCATCGCGTCTCTTCTAAAAGAAACAAGGAGGGATGAGTTGAGACGGATGGGGAGTGCCCTCAAAAGCAACAGGATTTTAATTATTTACCCTAAAAGTCCAATTGAGACGGGCTGGAATTTGCTCCTTTCAGAACGGGACGCGCCGTGTTTGTGGGAGTGCGGGAGAGCTTTGTGTGTGTGTGTGTGTGTGTTTTCAGGCTGTTCTGCGTCACTGCTGCTCTCTTGTTTATGCGGAGGCTGAGTGGATATGGAGAGGGACGGTGGGATATCCGAGCCTCCCACTGTCACCTGATATCTATGGAAAATGGATTGGATGATTGGACAAGTCCTCTTGCACTCAACTTTCCACCGAAGCCGAGTCCCTTTTCCCTCACGTTGCAAAACTGTCATTTTCATTAAGTGCTTGGCTCTTACCAAGAGGTGACAAAACAAACTCATAACTGGTTAATCCCACCAAAGTGGCCAATACGATCATCTGCTTCTCCTCGATATCCATTCCCACATCTATAAGCTAATGTGAAAAAGATGTTGAAACTTTTGCCTGCTCACACGCAGGTCGACGAGGGAGAATCAGAGAAGGGCAGACGAGAGGCCGGGTGAGACGGAGGGGAAGCAGCGAGGTCCATATTGAGTTACACAGACGAGGGTCTGTGTATTCTCGGTGGACCAGGGAAGATGCAGGGTAAATGAAGCGTGCTGTAGCATGGCGGCTTCTGCTTTATCTTTGCACTGTGTGTGTGTGTGTGTGTGTGTGTGTGTTGGACAGCGGCCTCTTTGAGCACTCTGCTCTCTCATGGTTCTAATATGTCGGGGGCCCCCGCTGTCCTCGGCCCCTGACCGATCTCCAAAGATAAGAGGATTAATGCAACCCAAAAGTGAAGAGGGATGAATACAAATGCATCCACATGATGGACTCACCAAATCACACAATCCGCACTGTGCAGAAGGATATGCTTATGCAACAACTCATCTGTTTCATTGTTTCAACATCTAGGTTTTGGAATTGAGGCGCTGTGATGCTCTGTGTCTCTGCTCATGCAAGTCTGTGACCTATAGCACAAGGGCCTCCCCTTGTGTTGTGTTGCAAAACTACAAATCTACTCATTTGCAAAGAACTTGTTCAATATGAATTAAATCAACAAAACATGAGGTTAGAAAGTTAAGTCATTCATTATTAAAATCTTGAATTTAATAACTGAGTGACGCAAATGGACTATGCTTCCTTGAGTCTTGTTTTTGGTTATGTTGACCTTGAAAACTATTTCAATATGTTTACAGGAAGCTTGAAGTGTATACACGCCTGCGCGTTACAGAATGCCCTGTGACAAAAACTTGCATGAGAATCACATGCTTGACAATGTTGCATTTTCATTCAGTTTTTGACTTGGTAGTTGTTCATACTTTTGTTTTTAAAAGGTGTTGTGCTACTGTGCTACTTGGACAGAGAGAGGGGGGAAGGGAGGAAGGCAAAGTACAAGTTTCAGATTTCCAAAAACTTCATGACTGTAGTTCTTCACGGAAAACCTTTTGTTTTTGACCAATGGACAACAACGTGTTGGAATGAAGTGATTATAGGAAACTATTCAGTTGGTACAAGAGACTGCTGAGACCTGCAAGTAATGCAGTGTTAGCATTGTCCCCTTCTATTTTAATATGTACTTCTATGAATTGAATCAATGAAATGCATTTAGTACAATACCAACCAAGCGATACAGACTTTTCAGGGAGTGTAAAAGATCTGTTATGATTTTGTATTGACCCAACATCACTAGATCAGTCTTTTTCGAAATGGAAGTCTAGACTGTAATCTACTCAAAGCTTTACCTTGGTCTCCACAGCATTGATCCTTCTGTGCTCCTCACTACTTGAGTCTGAACCGCAAACAGGGAATCCAGCTCCCTTGAAAGGGGAGAATGAAAGCTGTCTCTTTTGTTTGTGCCTGTAGCTCCTCTTTGAGGATTTAGGTGAAGTCCTTTTTACTGAAATGAGATTCTTCAGAGAAGATTCAGAGCAATGCTTATCTAGTGTTTGTTTCGCAGGGGAGGGGAGGGTCACTCTGATTCTCGCTGGGCCTCTATTTATTGAGGCTGGATGGACTGTGAGTATGTTTATTGTCATATTATTTTGTATTATTGATTAATCAATACACAAATGTGTACAACCTCTGCCTCCGGAGATTTAGGGGGAGTGAATGACAACAACAGAAAAGCCATTGTTGCGTAAGTCTGTGATTTGTCAATTACAATTCCAGGGATTCTTATTGATTATTTAAAACAAATTAAAAACAATATGTATAACTAGTATTATTAATGGAATTTTTGGGAGGGAGCTCAAGGCGTGCCGGAGCCAGTGTGGAGATGTGATCCCTCCACCAGGTCCTGGGTCATTCCCAGGAGATGCCAGCCACCCTCCTGAAGGAAAACTATTTTAGCCGTTTTTTACTGGTGACCTGGTTGTTTTGGTCTTCACCCGTCCTTCCTGACCACAGGTGAGGGCAGCAACAGTGGCCGGTGGCTGTGGGTGAGCTCAGTGCAGGGATGTCCTCCTGTTTCACATCCCGTAGCTGATGTTCAAAGGAAGCTTCCTAAAGCATTGGGAAAAAGTATTTTCAAAAGCAAGTTGTCGTCAGCTGGAGCCGCTCCCAGTTGGCATTGGCCCCAGGGCACGGCGCATCCTGGAAAGGTCAGCCGACTATGACGGGGGCCGACACATACAAACAGACATTCACACACAGCTACTCCCACGGCCAGTTCAGAGTACACAATGAACCTGAAGCTACACGTCTTTATCCTGAGAGGGAGCAGGAGAACCGGAGAGGACCCGCTCTCTTTCTGCGAGGCTCCACAGATCGATGGCAAATCGAACTGCACGAAAATGCACAGTTCCTTGTGCATCTTTAAATGGGTTAACACCAGTCGGAATTTCTTTCGCACTGTTGCTGACGGTGGTCAAGGGGACACACTCGCTCTCCGTTACTCATAACGGAGCACAGAGAGATTTCGCTGTCACAATCCACTTACCAGTCTCCCTCTTACCTTGTTTCACTTTGCCTGATGTTCAGACGGCCGTCAGGAGCAACTTTGTGAACAGCCCCCCCCCCCCCCCCCCCCCCCCACGGCTCCACAGCCAGTCCGACCTCGGGACTTGTCTGAGGTGTCCTCGGGTGTGGGAGCATTAACTAGGCCTTGCTGATGCAGGCTCACGTCTCCCTTCCTTGTTGTTGTTTCGGTCTCCAAGCTGCCAAAGCGATGTTTCGACATGACAGTGAAAGCCGTAGCTCTGGTTTAAAAGCGCTCCGACCCAGACCAGGTCAGCAGGTGGGATACTCTTTATTATGTTTTATGGCTTATTATCTGCCTTCTTGGTGCTTTTAGGTTTGGCAATTGTTTTGTTTGCTTCGCGCTGACGATCAACATGAAGAACTGGAGTACTGGAATGATTAAAGATTAAAGAATACATAAAGAACAAATAAATGAGGATATGCGGTACATTTTAATAGCAACTCCTTTGGGATCAGCTTTTGTATATTTATGCCATCCCATGATGCTTTGCATGCTCTGTTTTCTTCTCACAATATCAGATGATATATTGTCTAAAGATCTGACGTGTTCTATCATTAAATCATTGTGATGACATAAGCAAGAGATGGCGTTCTATGGCGTTGCTTTCAGCCGGTTTATTGGCTTGTGATCAACAAATCAGACATATTCCTTTGTTTTAATACATGCATTGGAAACAAGAGGAAAAACGAAAAACCCAAGAGCTGGTTTGTTACTGAGAATATAAAGGATGAGAGGATTAAAAACATTTAAACTAAAGTGCCACTTACACAGCTGTACTTCTATAACAGGTATAATGTATAGAATAAATAACTACATTTTGGGAACCCAGCCGTTTTATTTTGACTTGATCGTGACTCACTGTAGAGGCAGAGGCAGGCAGTATGTAATTTCTTTTCTTTAGTCTTCTAAAATAATGGTTCTAATAAATGCAGTATACATGATAAAATGATCAATTCTTGGGAAAATGTTTAAATAAACTGTTGAATCCATCTTGGAGTTCAGCACTTGATCATTTTTACCTTGGTTTAAAACAACTGAGGGCAGCTGAGCAGCTGTCCGTTTCCTACCACATGGGGGCAGTAAAGAGCGGTGAGAACAACGCCACCAAAACCCAAACAACACAATGACGCCTCTTATTACTTTTGTTAAATGATGCAAATGCATTTAATCATTTCGCTTTCACTTACAAACCATATATTTTACATACTAAATTTATATGATCAAACACACCGGTTGGGAATGAAATGCTTTTGTTTTAATAAATGAAAGCCAGGTATTAATTTATTGAGTAATGATTTGCATGTGTTTTATTTGATCTCTCTATTTTCTAGAACAGGGCTCTAATTTATTTATATATTATTAAAATATTAGTTTGTTATAATAAACCAATAATAGGACAGTAATTGAAGGATTTCTTGCCCTTTGATGTATGGTTTAACAGTGCACTGTTTGGGCTGAATTTAATACTCTCTTCCTCTGTCTCTTTGGTTCTGCTCAGACATGTTGTGACTCAATTTCCTCTTCTATTTTAAGTTTCCCCAAATGAGCGATGACCTCAAAAAAAAAGCCCCTTTTCTACCCCTCAGACGGACTGAGTAGCAGGAGGAGAGTGTGCCGGGGTTGTTGTGGTTGTTGCTCGTGTTTCGTGCGTCAGTGTGTGAAAGCGTCACTGTACTGCCGATGGAAAAAAAAAGGGTGATCGAATGGTCAAGGCCGCGGCGCCTCCCCTCCCCCCCCCACACCCTCAGGGAGTTTCACGGAGGGGACGTGAGCGAGGCGGGAGGGGGGGGGGAAGCGGGCGGATGGCTCATCACGCGTCGCCATACATGTACAACGTGTGTGTGAGTGTGAGGAGTGGGTGGAGAAAAAAAAGAGCCAGAGAGAAGCTGTAATCATGGATGAATCGTGTATGCTCTGATGCTCATAATAATGAGATATTGGCTAATTAGTTACTCATCGCACTCGGCTGTCAACGATCTCATGAGCAGTCAAGGAAAACCAAACTCAGTGGGAGCTGAACACTGATCACAACACTTTGCGCGTAAGAAGGCTTCAGGGATGCTAGATGGGCTGCAATAACTCAGACACTTAGTTGTGATATCCCTAACTGATTTCTCGTTGATTACAATGTTTTGTTCCTCCTCCGGAGTGCACTAAAGGTCGCCTACAGTTGTGTGCTGCTGTGGCTTAACGGACAGCTGCAAGCCAACAGCGCTGCGTTCGGGAGTTCAGTACGCTGTGCTCGCACGGCAGTTATTAAAAGATTACATCGGGGGGAATCACGCCACGCTGTATGATTAATTAACCTTGACTGATGCTTTGTAAGGAAGAATCCAGCCGATACCCACGGGTCTCCATGTACGTACACGTGGGAAGGTTGAAGGCATCTCCATGGTTGGTTAGAAACAAAGCCCGGATTAGTATGAGACCCGTCCCCCCGTACGGGGCTCGTTCTAGTCCCCTGTCCACACCCCGAGGCACCTGTACGGTTTTGTCTTCCTAAACTGACATCTTGCTTTGTCCCCCCCCCCCCTCCACCTCTCTGATCACTTTTGGCCACAGACCGGTATTTGACAGAATCGGCCCCCTGACCACCGGGTTAAATCTGCATATGCATACAGTTTGTAGATCAAAGGGGAGCTGACAGAGGAAAGGGGCTCGGTGGCTTGGCTCCAGTCTCCCTGCTTCCACTGGTCCGGGGATGAGCAGCACGGTGCTGACGTAACCTGCAGCGCGGCCCATGAATAAAACATGGCCACTATTAGTGCTTAAAGGACCCTTTTGCTTTCCAGTTTGAATCACGAGATGAGTTGCAGTTTATATGCAAACGGCGCGGCGAAACATTCCCTTTGAGATCATTTCTGTGTGCTTTCATGCTTTTATGTGTTAGCACACAATCAAATGGGCGGAACATTGGCTCACAACCACAACAGCAACAACCACAACGGCGACAATTGAGCTGCTTGAGATGTTCCCAGAGAAACCCGAAAGCACGAACAGTGTATATTTTCAATACTTTTTTATTAATATGTGCTGATACAAGGTCGCTCTGACCTGCGATGACACAAACACTCACAAAAAGATCATCCCCTTTGGCCCAGAAAGCTGTCAATGCAACGAGAGTGAGAAAATAAACCAAAAAGAACAAATTAAAACATTATTTCTCAAAGAAAAAAAGAAACAGAATCAAGGTGTTATATTGACCTTGCTTTACAAATGTCTCAGCGGTACATATAAATTATGTATTTCATAGAAAAGTCACAGAAAGCGCTGACAATGGTGCTAGAAGTAGAACCCCACATGACACAATATCAGCACTTGATTGTTTCTACCAATGCCTACAACCTGTTATGTAAAACCACTATTTCAGGGATGTCCAATACTGCCCCGGTTCTACTTTACAGAGCTAATTAATACAGCCCTTAGCTGATACTGAGAATACCCCACTCACACCTGCTATCGCCAGCTATTCTACCTCTTGTGACGGACACGGCCTCGGGCAGCGCGTGCGATCGCGGGATGGACGTCACTACAGCCGGGGGGACGGGGGGGGGGGCATGCAGCCACAGTTCTGCTCCCCCACGCTCACGGGGGCCGGCGCACCTATCCCGACTGAGGAGGCGCTATGTCTGTGGGGCAAAAGGTACGTTGGCTTTGGTCTGGGGCCTTGGGGTGTCTGTGTGCGGTGTGCCTCACACGTGTTGGTAGAAGCCAGTCCTCCACAAAAAACCCAACCTGTGCGTCAGAGATGGCCTGAATTTGCTGGCGCAGCTTCCCCCGACACATATTCAACACACAAGAGAAACGGCATAATCCTCATCACTAGGTTTATGCCAATACCCCAAAATATTCTTAAAACAACTCTATAATTATTCAGTATTCATGTGGACACGTAGCAAGGGACCAATAACAAAATAGTACTACTTTATCATTGTTTACATTTGCATTTCAAAAATCTGTATGGGAGAATCACCCTGTGATCTGTGTGAAAGCATCTCCCTTTGGACTCCTTTTCACATTTTCCTCATAAGGAAGCATCAATTAGATCAAACGGCAATCTAAGCATCTTTGTTTGATTCCATAAAGAAACTTAGGATCTGAAAAGCCACCTTGATCAATTCAAACCAAATAAAGTGAGGACCTCTGGAATGGAAACCACCAGCAGAAAGTAATCTGAAACACAAGCAGCACGTCGGTTGTCCTTATCTGCAGATCCCACCCTGCGCCGCCTGGCTGCGATGCCCCGGTCGCCCCCCCCTTCTCTCTCTCCAACTGCCCATGGCTACAAACGTGTGTGACGTCTGGTTCTCTTCGGTCAGGTGACCTCCTCTGCTGCTGCTCAACTCACGGACCAACCTCCCTCCTGCCCTCCTGGTGTGATATGGGCCACACAAATCACTGGCAGAAGATTAAAAATAAAGAGAAGGTCCGTGTGTGGAGGGGTCAACTGTGAGTAAACGGAAAAAGGGCCTGCCGGGACCTGCGCTGTCTGATGATAGACTCAACAATGCCGCAGCTCACCCGCCGCTGACACTAAGCTGCAGGGGGGAGACAGCACCGTGTCAAAGGTTGAGCGTCCCACCTTATAAACAACTTCACGCACACATCAGGCTCGCCACCAGGCGTTGGAGCGACACTTTCAAGCAGAGATGGAAAAAAAAATATAAGAGTATAGAAAAAAAAAGGCAGAGGGCGGGTTCACTGTGGTAATTCAGTGGCCACCGTGTTATTGTTGTAATCACAGGTTTGGAGGGCTTAAATGGCGGAGAACCTCCCACTGTGTGAGCATGGGCTGCAGACCTTCTGTAATCACTATCATTTACCACAGTAGAGCACTCCTCTGTTTATTGAGATATTAATCTGGGATAAACAAAGCTTTTGGCAAAACAAATTAACATTCTCAAGGAGGTGCTGCCCTTAATGGAGTCCATTGAGATTGATATTAAAAAATGCGGGTGAGATGCGGGGGAGCGGGGGGGGAAATCAAGGGTGGAAAGAGGTCCTGGAAAAAAAAAAGAAGAAGAACAAAAGAGAGAAGCAGGCCCAAGGTGACGCACATTCCTCCTCTCGAGGGGAAGTGCCTGTCTAAACAATGTCCCTCCCCGGGGGGGGGGGGGGAGCTGTCCCGGCTGAGCAGTAGATATCAGCATCAGCACATTATGTCAAATACAATGAGGCAGGAATGGAGCTAATGATGATGATGATGATGATGGGTATAAAGATGATGATGGCTGTCTTGCGTTCCCCATTAACACTTACGCCGTGGATTGAATTGTTCCATCGTCAGTCCTGCTTGTTAAAATACATTCAGTCGTCCTCGTTTGACCCCGTGAGCGCTGCCTCGCCGCGGCGCCCCCACCGGCGAGCCGCCAGACCCCAGCTTCACGTCGTCTGTGGCACATACAAGCGATTTGAATAACAAGGATAAACGGTGGCGTATCCTTGTAATCCCTCTCCCTTATCTGTCGTTAACTCCCTCTTGCTCTTTCGGCCTCCGGAGCCGGAGTTAAAAGCCGTCCTCTGGGTTCTCTTAGAAGAGGGACAGCCAGGCCCTCTCCAAATGTCACACTGCAGTGGACGCATCTATTTTCTGCTCACGTTTCCGGCCGCGCTCTTCGCTAAGCGCAGGTTTGCGAGGGAGACAGTAAAAAAAAGAAAGAAAACCCTCCCAAAGAATACAGAACAAGGCCGAAAATAGATCAATGTGAATAAATATTCAAATAACATACCTAAAGGATAAATAAACCATAACAAATGCAGCGTAGAAGAAGGCAAACTCTGAGTGCTTTTTTTAAAGGTCAGAGGGATTTCAGCTGGATGAAAGGAGCCTCGTGAGCATCTCTCTCCTGACAGCTAATTTCTCAAATGTATCGCTTGCATAAGGTGGCATATCGGAAACATGCTCCCCTCGATCCATCAACCCTGCTCGTCATTTTCACGGTGTATTGTCCGTCGCCCCCCCCCACCCCCCCCTCCCCCCAGGCGGGCTGATTTCTCCCGTCATCCTATAAACGCCACGGCAAGAGCAACTTCCATTTGAGTCGGAGAAGTGTGCATCCCCTTTGTGTCCCATGAGCATTCGAGTCACAGAAGAAGGAAAAAAAAACAAACAACGTTCAAGTGCGGGCACATACACACACACACACACACACACACACACACGGTGCGCACCAACAGGACACTTCAACACACACACTATCGGCCATTCAGACACATTCATACATTCACACTCACACAGGAAATGAATGAACTGTCATGTGGATAAATGCTGATTCCGTCCTAAATGCAATATTCTCTGACAGCTAAACAAACGTCATTGTGATTCATGCTGAAACCCATGTTATTAAACGCATGTCATCTGTTTATATCTTCCAAATAATAAGAGGTCGAACCGAATCACTTTGTGGACGCTGCCGGTCGCCCACAATGCTCTTTGGTGCCTGTGAGGCACACAATGACATTTGACAACATCTTTGTTGCTTGCCTCACACCCCCCCCGCCCCCACCTCAACCCCCCCCCCCCCCCCCTCCACCTCCTCCACCTAAACCCCCACCCACCTCAACCTTTGTAAATTCCACCTTGGGAATGCCAAAGGTCAAACATTATCAACATGGAACGGATTATCTTACATAAAAACTGTGCAGGGATATTTTTTTCGTTTTCTTTTTTTAAAATTTGTATAAATAAGATCTACGACACATTTCCATCTGTCTCTCTCTCTCTCTGCCTTTCTCCCTTTTTTTCCCCGCCGGAGGCACAGAGGAGCAGGAGAGCGAGCGATCAAGCAACTGGGGAGAGAGAGAGAGCTCATCATTCAGTTCACAAACTCCAAAACATTTTATTTTTTTCTTTTGTTGGTTTGTTGCAGTACAAGAAGTCATTTTTCATAGTATTTGTTACTTTTTGTTGCTTTTGATCATCTGGTGTCTTTATTTACATAGTAGGAATAAAGTAGATTCATGTGTGGCTCCTTATGTACACGGCTTTACCAATTGGTCGACCAGTGAGTTTGCGGTGTTTACAGTCTTGTTTGTCACAACCACACACAGGAAAACAAGTCCACTTCGACTGGCTAGGCTCTAACAGCAAAGTACGGGGGGGGGGGAGGGGGGGGGGGGGGGGGGGCGCGACACCTGTCCTCCGACTCCTTTGCGGCCCCCAGACGATGCAGACCCAAAGTCGACAAATTGAATACTTTCTTCAAAACAATAGCAAGGCAGTCATTTCACTTTTTAAAAGCCTGAAGCAAACAGCCAGAGAGAACGGTGGAGATGATTGGCCAGTCTCATGGATGCAGGTGATGCTGCTCTGGAAGGGTGGTGCAGCGGCTCCTCGGGGGCTTCGCCTCTAATTTTGCTCCACTTCTGTACATAGTCGAAGGCAACTACTCTGAATCTGCTCCCACTGCCTGCTTGAAACAAAGGCTCCTGTTCCCTTTTTACTTAGATGGAGTACTGTTTTCACTTTTGACGTTGAGTAATGAGTACTTCCAGATGAGTGAGCGTGTGTGTGTGTGTGTGTGTTTTTGTTCGCCTTTTGAACGCTCTAGTTTCGCTTCTGGCTCAATAAATGATATTTTTGGCAACAATGAAGAGCTTTCCGTGAGACATATTTTAGGTTATAATAGTGTACTATATTCCTTGTCTCCAACGCTAACTACTCCGATCAAAATGATTCATCCAAAAAGACCTGTGGATGGTACGAAAGGGAAATAGGACTAAATATAAAATTATATTTCCATCTCATGAAGCAGGTCTGAAGAGAAATTACATAAAAAACATTGACAGAGTTTTAAAGTTTTGAAATATGTGATGGTAAAGTGGGTGGATCGGTACATTCAGAGTGCTGGACTTGGTCTTAGGGTACCAAAGGAACTGGGAAGGACGGGTTTGGCGGCCGACTGAATGCTCCGCAGAAAAATACCCATCACCTCATCTCGGTGAGACGAGGCAGGGTTCAGGATAAAGGCTGAAGGCTGATTCTGCAGAGTCAGCCACGACTCCCCCCTGAACGTCCCTCCGCTCATTTGTTAGCGAAATAAAAGTCAAGACAAAGAAAGGCAACCAAACAAGCAGAGAGAGGAGAGACACGAGCACGAGGCAGGCTCTTGGCCATCACATTAGTCTCCGACTTCCTCCTCCGGGCTCCAGTCACAGGCTGGTGACCAGCTGCATCTGTCCGTCTCCCTCACTGTGGGCAGGCTCCGGCGCCTGGTGTCCCTCCCCGCTCGGTCTCCGGGGCGGAGCCTGGTAGAAGGTCTGCATGGGTGCCCCGCGGGATCCCAGGGCGGGCCTCCCCGAGCTGTAGTACAGCTCCTCGGGGGGCTGGGCCGAACGGGGCACCACCTCCAGGGGCTCGGGGCTGCTGTCGGGGTACGGCGAGTCTCGCAGGTTGGTGATGCTGGTGTACAGGGAGTCACGCGCCGGGGAGTCGGGCGCCCGCCCGCCCGCCTGCCCGCCGGCGCTCTGGCCGCTGGTGGCGCTGTGGCCGAGGCTCTCAGTGAGGTCGGCGGCGTAGCTCTCTGACTCCTCGGGGTCGCTTTGGTAGAGGACGGACTGGGCCCGCTGCAACAGCAGGGGCTCCTCCAGGGCCTTGTAGAGCAGCTCCACATCCTGCGGGGTGCGCTGCCGCCCCTCCCTCAGGAAGTCCTCGTCTTCATCCGTGCTCATGGACAGCTCGGGCCCGGCCCCCGGCGCGCCCCGCCCGACCCCGCCGTGGGGACGGGGCCCCCTGGCCAGGCTGCCGCACGCCCGGTCCGCCGCGTCCCCTCCGCCGCCCCCTCCGCCGCCGCCGCCGCCGCCTCCTCCTCTCAGGTTGTTGTGCACGAGCTCAGAGATGATCATCTTTTCGAAGGCGGCGGCGTCGGAGAGGTTTCGGCGGACGCCTCCGCCCCCGAGTGCCTCCGAGCCGCGGGGATGGAGGAGGGGCGGGGGACTGTCTCCGCCCCCACCGCCGAGGAAGTCACAGCTGCCTCCGCCCGCGCCCCCCGGGCCGCTGCGCAGAGAGTAGCTGTTGTTGAAGTTGCCATTCAGGGGCAGGGTTTCCATCCCGCAGGGGTCGCGGGCCTTTGACAACGTGCTCTCTGGACCCAAACACAAGTTAGGAGAGACACAGGAGACGGAGGGTTTTTTGCTGTTATTATGGTGCAGTCAAAGGAACGTGTCGGTAAGAAGAATAAATATCATTAAATGACGTGAACCTTCACTTACTTGGATCACGGAAGGTTCCTTTGAGTCCCAGAGAAAGTCATGTGGAGTGAATAAAATGAGAGACACTAGTCAGTAAGTATTCTTTAATGGTGTAACATTAGGTTGATTTATTCATTATTAAGACATTTAAAAGGGACCATGAACGGAATAAAAAATACCCTTCTCCATCGGCCACTTTTCTTTTCTCTCGGTCTGTTTCAGTCTAAATATCAAACCCTCCAACTCTTACCACGTGCACTATCACATGCACGGTCACATTAACTCTGATTTATGCAAATTTGGATCTGTTTGTTTGACACTATATTCCTTCCACATTTACATCTACGCAGAAGAAAATACTCTGGGTATTTATTTACCACCGGCAGTGATACTCCACATAATTCATTAAAAAAAGAGGTACGTACAGCAGTAGATACGTTCATGTCCCGACTTTCTTTTAACACACCACAGATGCTGCACTTTTGCTACCAAATAACCATCAGATGTTAAAGCCAAAAGCCCCAGCCTTCAGGAAAGTTAGTGATATTTTTTTTCATTTTCATGCATGTCTTCAAATCGGAGTTCTTCACCAGTGGTGTGGGTAATTAGACATTCTAATGAAGTGCTCTCCCTACTTCCTCTCCCACTCTCTTCTAAAAATGTCTTGGCTGCCAAGCCCTTGGCCATCAGGCTTGACGCATTGTACAGAGAGGTTTTAAAATATTTAACAGAAACGCCGCCTTAAATTTCAGTCCTCAGACACTAGACATGATACACTGCGGATGAAAACTCATCCAGCAACACACGCATTCATAGCTCTCCGTTACCGAGTGAATATTAGTACTGTAGTGGAGCAATTACCAAAACATTCAGCGGTATACGCCTCAAAAGTGAGGAGTAGGGATGCAGCGATGACTCATGGCCAACAGGCTGTTTTAAGGGGAACCTCTTAAACGCACGCACACACACACACACACACACACACACACACACACACACACACACACATACAAATGTCCTTGAGATGGTTCTGGCAGCTGTAGCAAAACTTCTAAATCAATTTGTGGCTTTTCTCATGAAGATTTGAGATCTCAGCAGATGGCTGGTTAGTTTGTAAGCGCTGTTTGGCTCTGTCTAGCAACAAAGTCTGAAAAACAAACACATAAACGGGCACTTGCACGCACACACACACACACACACACAGACAAACAAACAAACAAACAAACACAGCTAAAGCTAAAAGATGTATGCCAAAAAGGAATGTTGAGATTATATGATTGGTAGTATTTATTGATCCTTTTATTTTTTCTCTTTCTGTGCGTGTTCTTCTCCTGTAGCAGCAACAGCGTGGAGATGATGAATGAGACTACTGGGAATTCACCAATTCACCAACAGCTCTACTGATGCAGGACAAAGTCATGGCCCATATCAGTCCTCAGATTGCCATGGAAACAGAATCAGCCAAAGTCCATGAAATAGCTCTGGAAATCTAGGAAACATTGTGGATCAGATGCATGCTTTGTAAGGAACTCACAAAAGAGATCCGAACACAGGTCACGTCAGCAACGAGTGGAAATAATATATATATATATATATATATATATATATATATATAATAATATATATGAAATGTTCTTAAAAGCATCGCTATACAAATGAAAGCCGAGTTTGACCGTCTGAAGGAGCTTTCTGACTGACTGATCTGCGGCAGGCTGTAAACCCAAAGCAATAAAATGTCTGTAGCTGTTCTTTATACCAGCTTCTTTGTGGAGAGGACCTTCTTAGAGAAACCCAGGAGAGCACTAAACAGGGACGCCTTCTAAAACAAAACCAGTCACACCTCTGTCCAGAGGAATCGACGCGTGGACTGTGTCAAATAACATCTAGGGCCACATTTTTAAAGGGGCTGTGCTTAATAGTTCCAAGCTTCAAAAGGGGTGCAGATCTACACAGTACCCAACATCACCGACCATTCAATTCATATTGCAGTACTCCCAAAGTTGTGTTGTTCCCATTTGTTTGAGGGGATGTGAAAGCAAAATATGACAAAAACTCATTTAAAGCCTTTTTCGTCCTCTCGATGAAGTGAAAAAAAAGACATATGTTACAGCCGCAGATTATTAATTAACTTTCCCTATTTAACCGGTTTAGTGGTGTCGGGTATTAGTTGTAATGCTGGGAAAAGATGAAAACAATAACTCGATTAATCGCAAGCTTTTCTGTGATTAACAGTGATTAATCTAATTATGCACAAAATCCAATAATACATTAAAAACTAGTGTACTGCATGATTTTTTTGTTCTTCACTGGTGACACTAAGCACACCTTCTTTGTTATTTGTCCGGCTAACTAATAGTATGTTTTAGCCATATCTTATTTATATCCATGTGTAATATAACGAGCACTCAAATACAGTGATGAGTCAAACTGACAGTGAAAGTGGCTTAAGGACAACTAGTTATGTTATTTTCACACGTACACACACACACACACACACACACACACACACACACACACACACACACACACACACACACACACACACACACACACACACACACACACACACACACACACACACAAAGCGACTGGAATGTTTTGGAGCTAACCGGTAGAGTTGAAGACACCAGGTGAGGGGGGTGTGAAGCTCTCAGCCAGCAGAGTGTTGTAAGGAGAGGTGCCAGTGCGGGTCTGTAACACCGGGTTGGTCAAAAGGTGGTTGCCCATGGTCGCTGCAACACATAAACATTTGAGAAATGAACACTCCGAAATAGGCTCTTATCTTCGTCTCAGGCGCAGGCAAAGAAATCACGTGCAGAAACACAGCACAAGATAGGTGTTACGCTCGGAAACTCACGTTGCCAGTCTCGATAACAACATCTGGAATCATAAAAATATTTACTGTTTATTCAGATGGGGTTATTTGTTATGTTATGTGTTATGCCAGTGCTTTATGGAGTAATGCATTTTACAGTGTTCTCCCTAGTGTTTATTGTAACCTTTGAGTAAAAATACAATCGCAGGGGAAAGGTGCTGTTTGGAGCGTTGCCACTATATTTTTTTCTCCCCTTTGACAATAAAGTCAGATGTGGTAGAACAGTAATGCATGCCATTACGCAGTCTAGGGATGCAGCCATTGAAACACAGTTAATTTCCCAGTGCAACGTGAATGCCACTACAAGACAAATATAATTCAAGAGAATGGCACACAGAATGTTGTATAATGCCCATGTATGGCTCCAGCCTGAGGCAACTCCAACAGAAATGCCATGAAATTAAAAATAGGACAGCATGACGGAGAGTCGTCCCAGGCAAAGTGCAAGCTTCAGGTCTCACGCCTACCGTTCATCACATAGCAGGGGAGCAGGGAGTTCTAAAAATAAAAAAATATGGGCTCACACACAGCTCACACACAGCTAATTTATTTGTAATTTTCCCTCCTCTTACACTTCTGCTGTCCATCTTTCTGGCATGTGCCACAAACCCCCTCTCCTTCTATTCTGTCTTGACAACCACATTTCCTCAGTTCCTTGTGCCAGGATAGTTACAAACAGCACCAAATTAGCCGGGATTAGCTGCCCATGTGTACCTCATAGGAATATCTCGTAGAAAATAAAAGGAACTATCTTTAAGCGAGAAAGTAGGGCACAGGGAATCATAGGAGGCTGTGTGTGTGTGTGTGTGTGTGTGTGTGTATATTGGTGTTCTGGACACATTACTTTACTCAGGAAGAAATTGCGGTTCCTAAAGTATTGAAGTGGAGAAATCAAAATGATCCAGGATGCCAGTTTTAGCAACGCAGTGTCTCTTCTCCAAATTTGGCCTCTTTAATTACTCCTCCACGATAACGACTCCCTCCCTGCCTCCCTCCCTCTCTCCCTCCAGTGCCCCCGTTCGTCTTTCATTTTCTGTCAACTTTTTTCAGAGGAACGAAAAAATAACAGTTGCTTGTGTTTGACAGCACAACATGGAAGGATGCGCATTGTGTGGTGATTGCTCTGTTGTGACGAAAAGCACCGGAAACTGCCCTGCACGTACACACACACACACACACACACACACACACACACACACACACTATCTATAGATACATGCACCCCCTACCCCGTGCAGCCCACTCATAGCTCACCCTTCCTCACCCCCTGCCTTGCTCCTGACGCTGCCTTCAATTAGAATAATTATCCCCTGTTCATTCACACGCTAATCAGTTCATTAAAAACAAAATTGATGAAATTAGCATAGAGAGTGACGGCTGATTTAGCGAAAGGCTCTGTTGCCATCATCAACACCGTCCCCCCATCCCCCCCCCCCCCCCCCCCCCGACCAGGAACCTGAGCAAACCTCGGGCGTCTCGCTATCACTGACGGCTGCAGCGGTGACGCCACCGGTTGCCGAGGCTGAGACAGGCGGTGACTTTTTCACTTTTCTTGAATAATTGCCAGTGCTGCTCATGTGCTGTGAGGGGAGGGCATGCGTCACCGCATTCAGGCAAATAGCAGATGGATGCAATTGATCCCATGGCAATATGAAAAGGCTGAGAGGACAGAGTTCAAACTATTAGTGCTAATCTCGGGTTAACTAAGCAGCTATAACAATATTTTTCTATATAGCGATGAATCACAACATGGGAAATTCTGTTATAGCCGCGCTTATATCATCATGGTGAGAGAACATAAATCCCTTCTAACGGGGAGGTGAAGTTACGCATAGAACCTGTCCTCTTGTTGTGTTGTTGTGCCAGAGTCAATCTCCCATACACTTGAGATGATAAACTGTTATACCAGGAGCTAGCGCGCTAGAAATATCGTCAAAAAATGGAAATAATAAAAAAGGAAAAAAATCTGCACATGAGGCTCTAGAAAATGTAGTAAAGAAATTTTCTATCACAACTTGCTGTAAAAAAATTCTGGTTATCATGGAAAGTTGTTAAAATGAACAACACCCTGTGATGGATGTGACATGATTTGGCCAAATCATATTATTTCTCTTGGTGTCTGATGCTATGCACCATCCGCCATGTCAAGTCAATTTACTTGTATGTCTAACATACTTTGCCAATAAATGTTCCTGATTCAAGCCCCTTACTGCTGCTAACGGATATTTTTCTGGCTGCCTTTCTGGCCGTAAAGTGATCTGAATCATCAGCTGACCTTAATACACCAGGAGTGGCAACATTATTATTTAATCATCCCGTCACACGTGCTTATTTCACACTGAATAACGGTGCTTTGCCTTGGCCGTGTGCCCTATTCCTCCTTGTTCAACAAGTCTCCATGAGTGCGCGTTTAGGCGTGTGCAGCTCAACACTGGGGGGGGGGGGGGGGGAGTAGAGCAGCGCTAGAAGGAGGCCTCACCGCGGTTCAGCGTCGGGGTGCTATTGATGTCTCCAGCCATGAAAGACGATTCCGTCTGCTTTCGAACCGTGTCGTTCCACATCCTGCGGATCCGACTCTGGAAGAAGGAGCAGAGCTCGGTGAGTGGCGGCAAACACACAACGCGTTAAATATAGCAACGCAACGGGGACACTTTGTAACTCAGTGGGGCAGCTGTAATCAAAACCGTGGCGCCCGCCCCTAATCCGCGCAGAACAATAGGCAAACACGGCCGACAAAGAGAGTGAGACGTCGGATAAAGAGGCGCACAGCCATGTCATGTAATGGGGGGGGGGTAATAAACAGGAGATGTGTAAGACATGATTGCAGCTGCCAATACGATTGTTCTTTGGAACAAAAGTGTGGAAGCTTGTTTGTTGATTGTGAGGATTAACTGTCAATGTGTGTGTGTGTGTGTGTGTGTGTGTGTGTGTGTGTGTGTGTGTGTACAGTATGTGTCATAGAGCAATATGCCAGAGTGCACAGTATTTCCTGATGTGTCAATATGTACTACATACTACAGTCTCATGAATGAAGATATGTTTATTGAGGAGTCACGTACTAGTAATGGGTGGAAACATAAAAGTTGAAACTGACGACAAAATCGATTACGATCTGACTTCTGCTCCGTCACCGAGAACAAAATGTTTTGTGAAAATACTGGTTCACTTGCCGTTGGCCAATGAATACAATTTGGCTGTGTGGTGAAAAGTCATTTAAGTAATCGGTGAGTCGTTTGTATTGATCAGGTGCACTCATGTTGTACTCTAGAATCTTACATAAGAAACCTTTCTAAAACCTGGGGAAAATAAAGCAGCGGGGAAGGAAATGTTCATTCTTTCCAAAAGCTGTTACATTTAATCTTTCTTTTAACACCCTTTTTCTAAGAAAAGTCAGATTGTATCAAGAGTCCGGGCGGCGGATTTCCATTGAAATCATGTCGTCAATTTTTTTCATTTGTTGAAAAAAATTACAATTTTACAACGCCGCCGGCACTGCTCTGACTAATGTCTCGCGTTGGCCAAGCAGTTTCAAAGACACACCTGCGCCCTGTGCCCGCTGCTCGGTGCTGGGCCATCCTTAACGAATGTGGGCCTGTCTTTCACGCACCTGTCGGTGGACGGCTGCGTGGCGAGCTTGGCTGCCGCTGTAGTAGCGGTTGTTGGCACGTAGGCCCGAGTTCTTCAGGGAGCCGTGGGAGCTGGTGGTGGAGGTGCGGCTGCAGCAGTAGGAGTGACGCAGACACTTGCTGTACTCCTTATGGACCTGTACAGACACATTAAAACCACGGCACACGGGGCAGGCTTTTAAAAAGTCCCTTTTACGCGCAGACACTTTGTTTACTTTGCAAACACAGGTCTCGCATTGTTACCTTCTTCTGCAGCGCGCAGTGGAAGATGAAGATGAACATCCCCTGGAAGGCGTTGAAGGTGGTGAAGAGGTAGGCCATGATTACCGTGTTCTCGTTGATGAAGAGCAGACCAAAAGCCCACGTCATTCCCAGCAGGAACAGCAGAGCGACGGCCCCCAGAGCCCACGACCTGATGGAGTAAAACAGAGTTACTGATTACATTCGGAATCCCTCTGAAAGTCGGGTTGATTTTTTTTTTAAGTGATTGAACAATTAGCACCGACCTGATGTTATCCAGACGACTGGAGTCAGGTTTGAGTGCTGAAGAGTTGCGTATCATCTTGTGTAAAGTGATCATGAGGAAGATGAGGTTGAGCTAAGGGTGGAAGACGGGAAGAATCACATACATGTGTCAGAAACCTTTACAGCCTGCACCAACAAGTACTGCCTTTCAAACATTAATAACCTCATAAAGCAAGCACGGTGAAATACTCGGTCAAACCAAATAGAGAGGGAAATATCACTGACAGTAAAGCTAATACCATAATAACAAACGAAACGGGTCCAATGAAGCTCCAGATGAAGTAGTTATCCACTCGCAGCCAGCATCTGGAGTGGCACAAAGGAGGAGACAGCGTTACACACAACGAAGCTCACCGACACACACTCAGACACACACAGGCGGGCATGCGCACACTATTTCCCCGTCTCAGCGGATTATTTTATGAAGGCTAATCATCAGGCTTTGGCGAAGTGTGCTCAGAAAAGCCAGTCCGCAGGGAGGTGCAAGAGCCGTTCACACAGCACTGCTGCGTATTACATTTCCAGCTGGGGGAATAACATAATCCTACTTCTCAATCTGCAAGTGCAAAAGACCCATCTTCACACGTACGCTTTCTTGGTCCCATAGCTTCTGTAGTCTATGGCCGCCGAGATGCCCACCACCAGTGCGGGGAAGCAGTAACCACACAGATAGTAGTACTTTTTGCGGGAGTACTCGCTCTCAAAGACCTCCACCAGCATGAGATAGAGTTGCACACCCTCCAGACACATCCAGGAGAAGGCAGCCAAGAAGAAGAAATGCAGAAGGCCAGCAAAGATGGGACAAGCAATCTGAAGAAGGCACAAAAGGGGAGAGTGGAGAGAGAAGAGGAAGAGGAGGATTGAAATGTTGGAATTTAATAATGGAAATTATTGTCGAGCTGACAAATAAGAAACTGACCGGACTAAAACCCCAACATCTGTCAGTCGGGTGGGTACTCACATGGTATTCCGTCTTGTCGATGCCGATGAGGAAGAGCAGCTCGGCGATGAAGAGATTGATGCAGAGGTTCTTGTGGATGGTGTTGCGGTCAGTCTGCAGTCCCCGCAGGAAGCAGAACGTGGAGATGCAGATGGCTAGACACACGAGGGAGATGACGATCCCCACCCAGGTGATCACAAACAGGATCAGTTCGTGCATTCGCTCCTGGTACTGAGGTCCGGGGGGGGGGCGGGGGGGGGGGGGGGGGGGGGGGGGATCGGGGGGGGGGGGTCACGAGGACGGGGTTTGAGAGGGTGGAGGGGAAGGGGGTAAAAACAGAGGGCAGGGAGACACAAATACAGAGTGGGAAAAATACATAGGGCAAGACAGGGGGATGGGACATGATGAGTACAAAGATAAATGGGAGGATAGTGGAAGGAAGAAACAAAAAGGGGGGGGGGGAGAAAAATAGTTTCATTTAATATTTGTAAATATATGCAAGGAGCTAAAGTGTAGAGACAAGATGTCCTGAAAAAAAAGACATAACATTCAAATTCATGTGAATGTCAGCTAGAAGTAGCGGGACATGAATTTCTAAGCAGGTGCCTCCTTGAATGTCGAAGTTGAAAAATAGGAAATTCAAAACAAAGAGCTTGTCAGCCTTGAGACGGCACGTTAATGTGCACGCGTGTGAGCGCTAACGCTCGCGCGAGTGAGCGTCCGCATAAATTAGCCGCCTGCCACGCCCCGACGCGTACTCACATCGGGCTCGCTGCGAGCCATGAGCACGGCGAAGTTGGTGAGGTGGCTGCAGGAGCAGGTGGTGTGTGTGTTGTTGGTGTGCAACAGCTTGCAGCCCTGCGACGACCACTGGCCCGTCATGGAGCGCTCCGAGTAGTTCCAGAAGGAACAATTCGGGGTGTTATAGTTCTCCGGCTGTAAAAAAAAACCCATTACATGGCATATTGTTTAAATCGAAGTTCATGAGAATGGTGAGAATGAAGTGTATATCATGGACTGCATTGAGCCACCTGTAGGTGTTTGAGAGTGAAGACCACCGGCTCTATGAGGAACACCCTGCTGGACTCCTTGTTGATGGAGGCGGCGATGACGTGGGAGTTGACCGCCAGGCGCTTCTTGTCGAGGCTCGGCCCGTCCACTTCCATCTTCACCGTGGCGTTCTCGGTAGACAGGAAGGATCCCAAGTTTTTATACAGAATGAACACCACCTTGACTTGTCCTGCACAGGAGGAGGAGAGAGAGAGAGAGAGAGAGAGAGAGAGCAGCACGGAAAGATGAAGAGAAAGCGAGTGAAGGGAATAGCAAGAGAAGAAAAGGCGGACGTTATTAGAAAAGGGAGATGCAGACAGGCCGATAAAGGGAGGAGGAGGGGAGGGGGAAAAAAAGACCAAATACAGAAATGGGGGCATAATATGGTAATGGCAGTAAGAGTGACAGAGATAGAGAGTGGGGAGTGACAGGATGAGCGAGAGGGAGACAGAGAGAGAGAGTTAGTGAAGGTTAGAATGATGGTAAGGACCGTTTCATTTTGACTGGTGGAAGAGAGCGAGATTTAATGTGGAGGGCAATGGAACATTCATCCCTCAAGCATTCACAGATCACTTATTATTCCATATGAATATTTCATGTGCGTTTGTTTCAATCATTCTAATCTCGTTCCCACTGCAGAGCCGAGCGGAGACGGAAAACAGAAAGGGGTTTGGGACGAGGGGCGGCGGGAAGAGGGGAGGGAGGGGGGGGAGGGGGGGGTGGGGGAAGCGGCAGCAGTGGGGGGTTAGAAAACAGGAGAGATGAGAGAGGGGGGATAAGATGGGGATGGACCGTGTGGGGAGTGGGGGGGGGGCAGAGAGGGAGTGCTGAGATTGCTCCGTCAGACTGGGGCCGATTGTAATCTACACGCCTTCCCAGCGATTCTATTAAGACTGCTGTTAAGAAACCATCAAGAAAACGAAATTGTCTCAGCACTTTTGCTAATCTGATTAGCCTATTATTATGAACCAATAATTTAGTCAACTGCATGCAGATTGCTTAAAGTTGGCATGAAATGGAAACATGACAGAGCGGCACACGGGGCGGTGCTGACCGTTGCGGCTGTACTGTTTGATAGTGGAAGCTGAAAGCTGGATGCTGCTGTCGCTGCCGTAATTCTGTGGGAAGGACAAGTCCTGCAGGTCCATCTCCGTGTTCAGGACGTGCACCTCCAGATCTGGCGGTGGAAACACAGCATGCAGAATAAGTCAAAAGAGGACGTGAAATATGCAAAATAAATAACACAAGAAATGTAGATTTTTATAGCTTGGAGGTTTATTTCCACAAACTGGGGTTCATTCATGAATTCCCTATAATCAACACACCATCAAGGATGTTTTCTTACCAATGCTGGGCGCTCTGTCAGAAAACCGGTTGCCATACATGTTGTTGGCCAGCAGGAAAGCTCCCTTTTCCAGCACGTCCAGTAGCATGGTGGCCGTGTGCGCCTGCTCTGTGGCGTTCATGTCCTGCCACGACTCCAGGGCCTCAGGACGCAGCAGGTTGTCCACCGTCTGCACCACCGCCTGGCACATGCAGGAGAGACACGGCATTCTTTGCTATTACCGAGAGCGCTTTAAAACAAAAAGGTACACCAAACTCAGAGGAGTGTGCGAAGGGAAGGGAACGAAACAAAGTGGAATCCAACCGATAACGAATGAATCGGTTTATTGTAGTTTCAGATAGGACGTGAATATTTAAAATACATTCAAACGCCCCCAAACACGGATGTTTTTTTGTTGTTGTCGTCCTTGTGTAATTTGGGAAGTAATAGCTCTAATGTTTCTGAGCTATTTCTTAGTCCCCTGGGATTTTTTAATTGTAAGTAACATACTCTACTGCACAAGAGGGGACAAAACAATCCCTTGGTTTAAACACTTATTGTTTTTGTTTCGGTATGCAAGTGTAAAGAGAATGAAAAAACGTGTCAGAAGTAATAGCTAATTACTTGACACTCTGGAGACAACCTGTTCTCAGTTTTTGGGAAGTGATGTTGGTTATTAATCAGGTAATTAATCTAGTTTTCATAACTGGGTGCTTGATTTGTTTATCACGCGCACTCTGCAATAACTCCCACTTTTACGCGTTAAAGTCACCACAATTTTACTGTAATATCCGAGACACTCACCATTCCTCCACACTACATTTATTACTGTGCTATGTCAGAGATATTACTTTTCTATTTCACACTTACAATTCATTTAATGGCAATTTTGATGGTTGCATCAGCCATCCAATTTATTGCAGTAGCCTGCTTGATGAATCATGTAATACTCTTGCTCAGGCCTCTCAAAATGAAGGATTGACTGCTGCACAGAATAAAGAGCATCGCTGTTAACAAAATGAAACGGGCATCCGAATGCGCTCTGTCGGATAGAAAAGACAAAGACGTGGTGGGGGGGGGGGGGGTTCATCTTCTGAATGGTACGGCTGACAGAAAAGAACACTGGTCAGTTACACACTACACAGCAGCTCTTAAATCCATCCTGCACTAACAGAGCTGGGAGGATGTGGTGTCATGTTGCAGTACGCTGCAGACAGGTTCGAGACACACGGCAGACGTCGCGCCGCAGGGCACCGCGTTTTATCATCGCAGAGAGGCACGCGCGAGGCATTTCATGATGCGTTACATCTTTCTCCCCAAACCAAAGAAAAGGATGGTGTAGTAACACAACCTGTGGCCTTTCACACAGGACTACGGTCGATTTTTGATTTTCCCCACAGCCACAGACATTGTACCTTTGTGTGCAGTGCAGTGACGAAAGGCCGATATTATACATTTAGGCACAATAATAGTCCGAGCGAGCTAAGATTACGTCAACCACAGATGACCTATTTAAAATACGCCATGATCAATTGGAAGAAAGTACCAATTAGCTTTCCCTGCTCAGAGTTATACCAAAAGCTGCTCTCACTGCTCTTTGGGGGAATAAGCAAGACATTCTGCAAGTGATGTTTCCAAAGGCAATATCAGTCAAAATACAGAGCACTGAGCCATAGGAATCTCATCCTCAAACCCAGTCTAGCCGAGGATTTATCTTCTCCCACTTATTCTGAGTCGCACAGCAGTCCTACTCCACCGGCATGTAAAGCAGGGAAGAGAAAAGAGAAAAGCTACCTGGATGTAGGCCCGACAGGTCCGCTCTCGCTTCTGGAGCTGGGAGGTAGGAAACAAAGCATGGATTAAAACAGCTAAACAAAAAAATATATAATAATAAAAGAAATTGCGTAAATTGAAAAGTCACTCGTCCTTTCATGTGCACTCGGGGGGGGGGGTAAATTCGCATTAACCTTGTCACCCCTTTTCTAATGCATCGAATTAAACATGCTCATGCGTGTGTTTACACTTTGCTCTACCTTGTTGTAGTTTCGCGCCGCGGACTCCTTGTTGGCGGGCCTCAGGGCCTGAAGCTGGGCATCCAGTATGTCCAGCAGCTGCTCGATCAGTCGCACCGACGAGCTGACATCTCCGGCCTGGATCCGACCCCGCGTGTGGTTCACTAGCTCTCCTGCTATGTTGGCCGCGTTCTCGCCGCTTTTAATCTGCAAGTGACCGCACCGCAAGTGCATGCATGTTTTATACGGAGGCGGCGCGTCGGTAATAGAGCCGAGCAGCTTTATTACGTGAGTCAATATTTAAAGCGGTGGGAAAACTCTTGCATCGTTGTAAAGGAGAAATATGAATCTTTGTGAACTTTGTATGCTCCCTCGTGCTATTTGACTTGCAAATCCCACCCAAATGATTTTTACCAAAGGCGAATGTATTATGGATCCACTGTGATTCTGCCTTCCCTTCAAAGCACATGGACAAACTAAAAAGAAAACTTTGACAGAGCCGATCAAGGATAGGCATGGCTTAAACAGATTTAACCTTAAGTTCACATTTAAACGTGTGTCCGTGAGCTCAGGTAAAATCATGATGTTTAGCCACTGCACCGGTGTAGTCTAATATATGAGACTATTATTATATGAGAAATTTAAATGGGGGAGTACTTTGCACGCTGCGAGGCAATGAGCCTGACTTTTTTCTCTTTTTTTTTTTAAATTAACCAACTGTGATTAGAGTGTTTTCCGGAACAAAAGAGAGTTAATTAAGTATCAAGAGCGAATGCCTTGTAATGAAGGGCCAGTTGAAATGAGTCTGTTTTAATCAGGCCAGCCTTGGAGATATGTTAATGCCTGTGTGGAGGTGGACAGGGAGGGTGGTCGGGGCGGTGGGGCAAAGGACGGGGACGGACCCTTGGCTGAGGTGCACGGCTCCAGGTCTCACCTTCTGGGCCACCTGGTTGACCCACGGGGAGGTGCAGTTACTCAGGTCGGGACCCCGCGGGTTCCACATGACCTGCTCGACCATGCAGTGGAACGAAGCAATGCCTGGGGACATTTAGACAGAGAGAGGAGAAGGAAGTAATGGAGAGATAATAAGCATTAGGAGTATGCAATTAAAGAGGACAGTGTGAAGGAGAAGAATGAGCAAAAAAAAAAGGTGTGATCGAATTATTTTCTCTACCTAAGAAAAATGAAATGAAATGAATTTTAAAAATGCAAAGTGTTTGAAGATAAGAGGTAAGAAGGAGGTAGAGTAAAAATGGGTTACAAGTGGAAATGGTTCAATAATGGAGTGTTGTGCGGCAAGCGAAATGGAGGAAGAAGACAGCGGAGCGCATGTTGTGCTAAAAGGAAAAGGTTTAAAAGCAATACATGCAGACGTACCACATGTTATTAAATGTGTGCCCACTGATACACACAAACGCACACTCCAAAAGACATGATACCTCACTGTGAAATGAAAACACCTAATGTGAAGCACCCTCCACCAACTCTCATTTCCAGTGTGATTTCTCTTGTTCCGTGGGTTCAGAGAAAGGACACCACGCAGGGATAAAACCAGAGAATGGGTCTAACACAAATAACCCACGCCAAGTCACAAAGACAAGGCTGGGAAAAGAGGAGATGAAAGACCACAGCGAGAGAGAGAGAGAGAGAGAGAGAGAGAGAGAGAGAGAATGAGAGGTACGGAACGGAAGAGATGACAGACAAAGCGCAGCGCCTCACAGTTGCAAAGGGATAAGAGCAGATGTGGCGTTGCTTTTTCATACCGCCTTCTTCTCTCCCTCCTAATGTTGGTGGGGGGGTTTTTTCCCTCCTGTCCCCGGCTTTTCTTTCTACTCTCTACTCTCCATCAACCACGGCTCTGCCAAGATGCGGCAATTATGCCAGCCGCTAATTTAATGCTTCTGCTGTTCCCAGAGAGAACATATAGAAAATGGCAAAAAGGCGTTGTCGGGGGAGACCGAGCTGTGTGTTTAGAGGACTGTAGAAAACGGGTATGAAGGTGAAGCCTTTGTTGTCCAGAATTTCATTTCATTATTTGCCACTTCCAATCAGCTCTGTTTCTCTGGGAGATGAGCCTTTCGAATGTGGAGGACGGGCTTTCATCTGCGGGTCCTCGGGGGGGGGGGGGGGGAACGTTACCGCTGCTGGGACCGACGCGGGGGACACGGGACGAGTGGAAAAAAACAACCGCGGGCGCACAAACATGCTGATCGCTTGGGCTCACGCTTAGAGATGTAGCGCAAAAAAAAACCACCCCCCGCGTGGCACGGGTGCACGCTAACACGATAATGATTGCTTAACGCAGATGAAGAAAATGCACACACACACACACACAGGCGTAGACGTCCTCACCTAAAGACCCTTTGGGACACGGGCGGTCTACCGTCTCCCCCCGCTGCGTGGCGGGCCATCGGACGCCGCGGAGCAGCTTGGCCTCACAGACGTGGTCCTCCGGGGCTTGAGGGGGGCGAGGCGGCCGGCGGGTGACGGGCACCGTGGCCGTGATCGGGCGGAGATCCGGGTGCTTGTTGATGGAGCCGATCGGGCGCGAGGTGGGCGCCAGGGGGCGGGCGGTGGACGGGCTGGCACTGGAGGTGAAGGACTTGGCTGGAGGCGTGGTGGTCACTTGGGTGGTGGTTAGCGGGCCTGAGGTAACCACCAGCAGGGCGGGGGGGGGGGGGGGGGACCAGACGAGACCCGGCGTGAGAGGGAGACAGAGACACAGGAGGAGGTGAGGGATTTGTTAGTGAGCAGCGAGAGACGACGACAAAGCCAAGAAATACCAAAGGAGTCAAGGACACATGCGTGTTGACTTAAAATGTCTTTCAGAAGTCGAGTTCAAAAGTTAGCGTGACAATAATTGGGGTGACAAATACTTTCTCAAAGCCTGCTTTCTAGAAAGATGAGAGAAGCCGGGGGAAGAGGGGTAGAGAACGCTTCTTCTCAAGTCAGAGAGGAGTAAATAATTGATCAAATGTATCAGAGAAGTCACCATCACTAACAACTAAAATCTAATGCGAAGATAAAAGCCACAAATCACAACTACAAAATCCTCGCTGATCAAACGCAGAGGCACTACTGAAAGTTGCTGCCCGTGTCTCTGGCTCTTCTCTCTCTTGGCCCATAAAGCTTCATACGGGCTCAGATCTGGAACTACACTACATCCAAACTTCCCTCTCATAGTGATGGACTGCCAAAATGCAGTGAGGTGTCCGCTTTTTATCCCCCCCCCCCCTCCCCCCCCCTTGTTGTTTCGGAACTAATTTTCATTATTCACGACACATGAGAAGTTGATAGTGCTGCAGCGGGCGTACCCAAGGGTACCCATTTACCGTATAACTACGATTGAGGGATGGATGGTACGAATTCCGGATGAGGAGTCACAAACTTTGCAGTGTGTTTTCCGTGTGTTCTCAGCGGGAGGGGGGGGGGGGGGAGTCGGGGGGGTCACTCCTTACCCACGGTGGGGTCCGGCGGTCCAAACTCCAGCGGGTAGCGCAGCACGTTGTAGTTGTTCCAGACATAGAGCTGGTTGTCCCGAGGGTTGTAGTCCACGGACGAGATGTACTGGTAGGGGTTGGGGAAGGGGATGTTGACGGGCTCCTCGCGGGCTCGGTTCGTATTGTAGGCGTACATCACCAGGTCGCCGCCCGATTCGCTGTCGTCGTCCTGGTAGACGGAGCGAACCGCGTAGAGGACGCCACACGCCATGAAGGCGTTGGATGCCATCCTCTTGTCGAAGCTCGTCTCCCAGGTGCCTTCGAAGCGCAGGGTGTAAGGGTTCACCTGAGGGGGCAAAGAGGGAGAGGATGAACGCGGCTTATTGTAGGATCCATCAAGCGTGGAAGATGAAAGAGTCCTTAATGTACTCTGCCTTAAACGCCTTCTCTACTAAAAGAGGAAGTCTATTTGTATTTGATTAGGTCCTTTTCGTATTTTGACGTATGCTGTTTTAAGTGTATTAAACTAAATTATTTGATGAAACATTTCATTATTGCTCATGTTCACATAAGCTCACAACAGCGCCAATGATACTTCTGTACAATAATATTTAGATTCATAAGGAATTGGAATCAAATTCAGAAAGTAATTACATTTTCAGCTTTCATTTTGGAGAAGAGATATTTCTTTGCTTGTAGCAAGTATGAAAAAAGAACAAAAACATTTCGAGAACGAAAAATATTCCTTGATGATGAAATTGATCCCTTTCTTATTCATGCCGGGTTTGATATTTTAGATGGATAGCTTAACTTGTATACTTTCAAAAAAGAAAGACAGTGAATATTAATGGGACTGGGAGTGTCTGATTGCAACTTTAACATATGGATATTAAAATATTGATGTCTTAAGGTTTGAAGAGATGGATCGTGTTAGGATTTTGTCAAGTAGGCAGCGCAAAGTAATCAGATCAGTTTACAATGCTGCACATATTGTTTAAGTAGACACCTAAACATGTCACATTTCCATCCACCCATTATCTTTCACTGCCTATCCCCAGGGGGGCAGAAACCACCATTCACATTCACACCTATGAGCAGTTGAGAGTAATCAACAAATCGAAGAGAACCTGAAAGGAACCAACACTGAGCATGTGATATTTCCAGCATTAATCCTACAATGTTTGCAGCCATAAAGAAACTAGTGTTGCAAATACAAAACATATATTAAAATAAAATTTAACTTGGGCTCGACCCTTAGCAGATCTTTTCATCACTATTTTTTCAATAGTGAGTCATCCATGTGTTACACATGACATGTGACACATTGAGATGAGATTGAGATATGACACACATCTCCTCCCCTTCGCTGCGGCGCTGCTCTCCCACCTGGCTCACTACCAGTCGTCCATTGTTTGCCTCGGTGGCGTAGATCACCCAGAGGCCGTTCTCATCCACAGCCAGGTCGATGTCCGATTTCCCTCCCCAGCGGTAGGGCGAGGTGTCGTGGTAGTTGGCGTTTGTGATGATGGCCTCGCCGCTCTTGATGCGCGTGCGCAGGTCATACTTGACGATGTTCCGCGTGCGTTCCTTGTTGTAGAAGACCGCGCCGTCATACACCACAAACCCCGTGCCGTCAACTCTGTTGGGCAACCTGTCGGGTGGGAAATCACATGAGTGGAGCAGGAATCGGGCTGAGTGAATCAATTAATCTGCTCCGCATGAGTGTCGTGACACGATCCTACACGATGGCCACACGGTGAGCCAGGCTGACACCGCAGTGGGGTCACCGTCCATATCCACTTCAAAAGCCAATAAATCAATACGGCAACAGATGCTATTTGATCATCCGGGACAGTGGGAGGCGCCCTCACTTGTAGGTGGTGGTGGCCCGGTTCTGTTTGAAGTCTTCCCAGGAGGCGTACTCATACAGCATGTCCGTTCGATAGGGGGTCCAGGGCATGACGTAGAGGCGGTCCCCAGACTGCAGGGGGTCCTTACACCACGCCCCCGCCTGGTGCTCCGCCTCTTGCAGAGAGCTGGCCGCCTGGAGCCGCAGCAGCGTGCCCGGGCACACAAAGACTGGAGCGTGTTCCAGCGGAGAGGAGCAGAAGAAGGGGAAAGAGGAAAAAAATGGAAAATTAAAAGAAGGCATTGTATAAATGAAAGAAATCATGTAGATGGCAGAGGGAGCCGGAGGGGAGGTGGGAAATAGCCAGAGACCATGAAATATAGAACAGAAGAGAAGGACATTTAGGAAACAGAACAAAGATGTGAGTAGATAAAGTAAGTTAAGGCATTAAAAAGAAGACAAAGAGTGGGAGGAGAATGGGAGCGAGCGTGGAGTGAAGAGAGCTACAATATCAGATGTAAACTAAAGCAGCCTATCTTAGTAGAACATCAGTATTGTGGCCGTAAAGCGTCTGGATATGATGAATGGGCTGCAACAGCGCCTTAGTTGAAGTCTCTAATCTAATTTATCATGGCCTACTTTTATTTGATTGTGCATTTTCTATTTCAAAGGCCTCGGCTACTGGGTGGTAAAGCGGTAATTGCGTAGCTTGTTTTATTAGGACGCAAATTTGGCTCTCAGTCAAAAGTAATGCCTTGAAGAAAAGAAAAAAGCATCCCTGGGTAAAGATGTGAGGCTGGCCGGGCCTCCCCTTCTTCCACACCCCGACACTCGGCTTCACACACCTACTCACACATACTCCGACACAAACAGCAGCCCCGACAGCAAACACCAAACAGATGCACACACAAAAACCCCTCAAACACAATCCGTATGCCGTACAAGGAAACACACACGCACACACAGAGGGTGTCTACTTTAGGCCGGTGGAGGTCATCGCTTTGGGACTGGTGTAAATTGGCTGCCGGACGCACTGTGTCCCTTTCTGACAGGAAGAATGCCCTGGGAACACTGGGCATGCCGGGTGATGTATGAGGAAAGCTGCTGGCATCCTCGCCACTGACGTCACAGTGATAGTGGCAACAGAGGGAAGAGAACAGCTGAGAAGTCTCCACATCTCCTCTGCCAACTTATTTACGTGGCTCTCTGGCTCGGGGTTGCGACAGAACCAGACACCTGCTGGTCAACCACATGATTGAACGTATCTCTGAACTAATTGGACACTGCAGGGGCAATAGGACACTGGATGAAATACGGCATACACGCACACACACACACACACACACATCCTTACACAACCTTCCCAATGCAGGATAGTACACGGCAATGCATGCGAAAGCTGACACACATGCGCACGCTGTCCCACAGTGACTGTTAAGGGTGATGGATCGGTGTGGGCTCAAACTGCCTTGAATATTGCATGGAGTCTGGAGCAGGAGGAGAATCACAATGGAGAGATGGAGCAGCTTCAGGCTTTTTGGAAAGCCAGCTTTCTCTTTCCGCTGCCCGTCGTGCTGTTGTTGTTAGTGGCTGGTGATCTGTGGTGCTGGGGCCACTTAGGAATCAGCCTGTTCGGTCTGAGGGGGTCCAACGGGGATTGAGGCCGGCAGCCAAACAGGCATCGAATCGAGCTCAGGCAAAAACAAACAGTCTGAAGTCAAACTCTTCACGGGGAGGAGGCTTGTCACGCTCCATTGTCGACCCAAAATGCTCCCAAAAAAACATGGATGCCTGAAGTGTTTGCTTGACAAATGTGGACATGAAATATTGGTGGGAGTAATGGTTAAATCTGTCACTTTCACAAAAAGCCGAACAGTATGAACACAGCTGCAAAAGACAAAACAAACGGAAGTTAGCACTGTGCTCCAAAGCATTTTACATAGCGGCTGTAAAGGGTGAGGTGTAACACTGCCTCCAAAGTACAATGCTACTGGAAATAGAAAAATAAACAACATGCAGGTAGGTGACCCATAAACAAAGCCGGGAACACTTTGCCTCAAGGTAGAATAAAGGACAAAGAAACACAACCATGCCGGCTGTTTCTCTGCAGTCGCAAGAATGCACGTCCAACCAAAGAAACGTAACTATTCATGTGGATGCCACCATTCCAGCTGATCTGCTTCCAGGATACAGGGCGCATGAGCTCTCAGCTAACCTTTTTCCCCATTCTGCTGGAATCATCCCAAAATGAATACAGACCATCCTTCATTTTAAATCTTAACTTATTGGTGTTAACTTCAGTATCATTAGTTAAAAATCCTTCTAAGATACCATAAATATAAATTGAAGATCAGTCCTGAGTACAGTACACCAAGGGATAACTTTCACACTGTGCTTATGCTACTTCACTGATGGCTGACCTTTTTATGCTAAATATAATTGATCAATTGATGCAATTCTGTAAATATACTTAGGTATATTATTTTAATACGCAATGATAATAGTCTTAGACAAAGAGACATAATGTGGCTATATCATGTAGTAAAGAGGCCAAGAACAAACTACAGTCTGCAACAACTGGTTGTCACTATAACAAAAATATAATTGCACCTAACCCCTTCAGGCCTGTCCTAAAATGGTAGCAGTCCGCACTCTAACTGGCTCATCATTACAACAACACTGCGGCACAGCACAGACCAACCTTCTGTGGCCTCCTCCTGCTGCTCCTGCTCCTAATCCGTGTTCCTCTGTGCCTCTCCCCTCCCGTACCGACCCTGCTGGCTCAGCACGCCTGGGCTATTCTAACGAGCCGGCCGTTGGGTGGGCCCCGCTGTTAAAGGAGCCCATGGAGCGGCCTCCGGGCTGCACAGACACACACACACACGCACGCACATACATACATACACACACACACAGGCCAAACAGTGGCCACGCTTCACACCCTGCAAACCCTGCCTAGGGGAGAGCAGGCTGGGGGGGGGGGGGCTCTTTCTGCCTCTCCTCCACTGTGCCTCGTTCTCTCTTCCCTGCTAACCGTGAAGGGCGATTATAGTGGAAGGAAGCAGCCAAACCCTAAGAGTAGTGATTCTAGTACGACTATTAAGACTATTATGAACACAGTGTGAATGAGGATTTAGGCAAAAAGGCATTAGACATTAGGCATACATCTTGAGATTAGGCATTATCCTTGTCTGGCTAGAGCAGGTTAGCTGGAGTAAGAGCCATCTGGGATCATGTGAGATAGTTAGATTAATAGATTAATTCAAACGTTGGTGTGCGTAGCGATTGCAGTAATTGAAGTGACTAGGCAGCATATTCATAACACTTCTTAACCTCACAAACTAGCCAGATGGCAAATGAAATTTACCTTATCAGGGATTAAAACCCAGGCTGTAGCTATCAGACTCTAGCATGCCAATTACTGCCATACATACAGGGAAATAATGCTGTAACAGTGGACCATTTATCTCCATAATCCCTTTCCCAGGCACAGGTCAGCTGTTACTTGTCAATATGAGGCTGCAAATGATTAAAGCGCCGGTACTTTTCAGAAAATGACAGTAAATATCTCCCCCGTTTTGCTGTAATTTTTGAGCGCTGACAGTGAGGGCTGACAGCTTCAGGCTAAATTTAGCCTTTTCACTTTGGTTGTCTCCTGCAATCCGTGGTGTTTTTATGTTTCGTATGACAGCGGCATGCTGATGGTTAATATAAGACTTTGATGATCTAAATACCCCCTGCCAATGGTTGGCAGCTGATTCTAAAGTGGTGTTGACGTGGTTGTTTGTGCTTTTTTTTTAATTGTTTTTTTTTCTTTGGTACAGGGATGTGAGAGCTCTTTTGGCCCGAGCCTCTGCCCAGTTCACAGTCATGGCCTGCTCACAGGACTGACTGCTGAGAACATGCTGCTCTAATTGAATCCCACACCTGTTACTGGCGGGTGCAGCGTGCAGGCAGCAGGGGGCAGAGTAGAGCATGGCGTCGATGCTGGACAGTTAATGGGCTTTAAGGGTTAGTGTGTGTGCATGAGTGTGCAGTTGGTCTCCTGACCGTATGTTGATATCCATTCATCCAGCCCATTAGTGTTTGTAGCCGTGGCTGCGTGTGTGTGTGTGTGTGTGTGTGTGTGTGTGTGTGTGTGTGTAGAGGTATAGAGATAAAAGGAAAGGGTGAAGGATGTGAGCTTGTTCTGTGTGTGCAAACAAGAAGAGAGAGAGGAATGAGTAAGAAAGAGTAAATAGGTTATTTCCTGTGAAATGAGAATTAGGAGTGTTAGGGTTGAACAATTGTGAGAGAGAGAGAGAGAGAGAGAGAAGAAAGAAATAAAGGAAACGGAAGGAGTTCCCATTGTGTTTCCGCTTCCTTTTAGACTACAAGGGGGTCAAGTCATGGGAGTAAAAACACAATACAGAACAAACAGCCGTGCAAAGACGTACAGACATACTCCCTTAGGACGCACACAAACTCTCTGACAATGCACATAGACACACACACACACACACACACACACACACACTGTCGAGACAGTGGAAGAGGCAGGTGTCAAACTGGCACCTTTATCAACCCAAACATTCTCCCCTGAGAATAACCTTCACTGAGACCAAAAGCCCGAAACAGCTCGAAATAACGCCCATTGAAAGCAAAGTCTTATCTGCGTTGGAGGGACTGTGACTCTGAGTGACAGGAAAGTTGGTTTTGACATGGCTGCGGATACAGTAAAGGACATGGGGGGCAATGGGGGAGGAGGGGTAGGGTGTGGTGTAAAATATGGACTACTGACTACTGCCCTTCCTCCCATCTCTGAATCAGGCCTCCAAAAGTCTCTCCATAAAGGCCCTGAAGCCAGTAGCTGGGATTCATATTCATGACCAGCTGCCTCCACCACCCCCCCCCCCCCCCCCACCCCGTGTTCTTCTGTTCGAACAATGCACCGACTTCTGCACGTACAGTCAATCCCCACCAGCACTCCTCCCTATCTCCCTGTGCCACTGCACGGGGTGTCTGCACCGCCTCGGTCACATGACTGCGCTTGTGTGTGGTGGGTCATCCCTAATGAGGCGATGCCGCCTGACTCATCGTCTCCATTTGAGGCTGCTCTCCCTTCCATGTGCAAGGAGAGAGATCTCTGTCTGTGTTTTCCTGTCACACGGTTTGTCACTCGTTCCCTCTCACTTTTCAAAAAATGTCACAGGTAGCGAGCCGCCGCGTGGGTTCCTGCGTCGCCGCCTGTTACTTTAGAAGCAAACAGACTTCGAGGTGAGAAAATTTAGCGGGCACTAGTTTGGTCCTGTCAGCAGTGATGAATGGAATACTGTAATGATGTGGGTAGTGCACTGTGCTAGACTGTCAGCAAAAACGGTGAGAAAGGGGACAGAAGGAGCGATGGGAGGAAGGCAGGCGGCTGACGCCGACATTGTCTTAAAATAGCCCAACAGTCGGCAGGTTGACAGAGTGTTGGACGTTCATTGAACAGGATCTCCTGCATGTGACGTCATCGCCATCGCGCGGTGCACGTCGTCCCAAATCCAAAATCTGCCGAGCAGCTAATCAATCAGTGAGAATCATTCTGACAGACACAGACAAGACACAGGTCTGGAATGTTAATTCAGCCATAAACATAGGGGGGAAATATGTATATAGCCAGCAGTGGAGGGATGGAGTAACAACAACAGACAGAGGAGAGGGGTTTTCATCTCAGTGTTAGTGTGAGGGACAGTAGTAAATAAAAATAACTAGTCGGGTGAGGTGGCGGCAGGAGGAGGAGGGCGTTTTGTTACTTGCTATCCCACAAAGGAAGAGTGAGCTAAAATGGCTGCTAGCGGTGGGGGGAAAATGTTAATGAAAATGGACACGACAACAGACAAAGGGGGACCATAAGCCATCAATGGCAACCTCTATAAGAGTTAATTCCTCCGACATATGGATGGGGCCAGACAGGGAAATGGCTGAGGCTGAGACAGATGTAAGTAGGGAGGGGGGGGGGGGGGGGGGGATCAGAGAGAGTTGAAGGGAGGGTGAAGACCTGAGAGAGGGACTTAAGGCTCATTGGGGCTCTGGCCCTGATGGCCACTTCTCCCACGGTGACCTTGGCTGTGGGTCAGCTCTATCTCTCCTCTTTTAGAAGCTAGTGATTGAGGTGCCATGCTGATTGGGACTCTTCAGGAGACCTGGTGGCGAGGCCCTGCTGTATCCGATTGGGCATTACGAGAAGCTGGAGCACTCCCCTGCAGGGGATACACCTCCCCGTCCCTCCCCCATTGCCTCCTCTCTCCTCCCCCTCTGGAGCCTCATTGAACACGCATGGAACCAGGAGGGATTGACTGATGTGGATGGGGTATGAAGGGGGGGGGGAGGGGGGTGTCACACAAGTTCACAGTGCATTTGCAATAAAGAGAGCAGAGACAAACAGAAGGAGAAGAGAGAAGGAGGAGGAAGAGGAGTGTAAGAGATGCTCAAAAGAGCCTGCAGCTGCTTGTGATGGCCAGATGTGATCTGAGAGATAAACCAATCAGAGGATGGCGAGAGAAAGGGAACAAGAGAAGAGGATGAGAAACTGAGACAAATAAGAAGCAAAGAGAAAAGGAGTTAGATGGAAGTGTGATTCATTGAAAAAGAAAGAGAAAGACAGAATGAGAGAAGGAGGACACCGAAGCACCTGGAAATGGGATACTGTGAAATGAAACTGAGAGACAATTTGGCCAGTTACTGAGTTATCCGAGAAAGCCCCCAAAAAAGGTGAGGAGGTACAATGCAGAGAAAAGGAGCAGCTGGGTAATAAGAGAGAGATCTTAGATCTGGAAGGGCAAATAAATCGCAAGAGCGAAATGAGCCGACAGATAATGAGAAATGTGAATTATTAGGAGTATGTGAGGCAACAGTGTGTGATAGTTTTGGAAAGACATGGAAAAGAAAGGGAGACATTTGCCATCCGTAAGATGATGAGAATGCATGTGGTGTGTACATTTAGGCTGAGATGCACTTGGTGCAGGAAAGGAATGACGCTAATCTCTCGTTTATCTCTCATAAACACTGTACCGCCCCCCCGCCCCCATCATCATGGTGCTCTTTTGTGAGTCTGTGTGCAAGTGTGTGTGTCTGCGTGCATGAGTGCAGGTCAGGCTGGTGTCATCAGAACCAAGGAGGAAATCTAGAAGGATTTTAGAGTTTTGGTTATAGTTTAAAGAGAGATAGAAAGACGAGGGCAGGGGAGGCGATTAGGGATCAAGAGAGAAAAGGGAGGGAAATCAACATCAAACATGACCACAACACAAGGTGCTGGGTTAGGGGGGGGGGGGGTATGGGAGGAGGAAGGGAGAAAAGGGAGGAGGAGAAGGGAGGAAGGGGCGAGCTGTGGTTGTTATGTTCATTGTGGTCTTTACCTTTTTGATCCACTTCTATTCAAGCATCGGAAAAAGGAGAAAGAAGGAGATAGAAAGATAAAAGAGGAAGACAGTGAAGAAGAGAGAGAGGGAAAGTGAAGAGAACGAAACAGGTGCAGGAAAAAAGAGAAAATTTAGATTAAATAAAACGCTGTCCTTTCTCTTTCTTACTCTGTCTCTTTTTAAAGCAAGTTATCTCTGTTATGGTTGGCTACTCAGAGAAAGGATGGCTCAAATGGAAAATGAGGAGGGGAAATGGCCTGACCTGGGTTTAAAACCATTACCATTTCAGATTTATTAATAATCCCCCAACATCACAATCCTCCCCCAACCACACACTCTCGACCCCACCTCCAGCCCTCTTATTGCCACATCCCACTTTCCCTTATGGCCGGAAAGTGCCGCTTCAGGAACCTATTGGAGAGAGAAACCGAGGGCGAGCCTCTTTGCGTTGTGGTCCTCTTCAGCTGTGGGAGCAAATAATGGGAAAAGTTGAGAAAAAGAGATGAGGGGATGGTAGATGGAAAGGTGAAGATGGGGATGTCTGAACCCCTCCCTCTCGAAGTACAGTCTGGGTTTACAATAGAGCGCCCCTTGGTCTAAAGGAAGCAGATATAGAAGGCAGCGAAAACACGACCCATCGACAGTCTAATCAATGGGGAGCTGCGGGTCTGCCTGACCGATGCTGGCTCATCAAAGAAAAAAGAGAACAAACAACAGGGGTAAGAGGCCGCTTGACGGTGTGGAACGCCTCAGAAACCCACAGAGGATCTAACGGACACGGTCTGGGAGGGGGTACCAGGGGGGAGACAAAGAGAGACGAGAGAGCATTGTCTAGAGCGAGCTCCTCACACGCAAATCAATAAGGTTGGTGCGTGGAGTCACAGAGATGGGCCTCACCGGCAGGTATGAGGCACGGCTCCCCCCCCCCCCCACCCACGGAGTCGCCTCCTGAGGGGAGGTCCGCCGAGGATCTCAGCCCCTCACGCCTCTCACGTAAAACGGCACGCGCCGCCGTTCACCCGTGTGTCCGCCGAAGGCGCCAGCGGTGGGCGAGTGGATCGTCCCGACAGGCGGCGCGCGCCCCTGCTGCGGGCGTGATTGGCATGTGTGTGTAGAGGGATGACTGATGTCCCCCGGGGAGCCCGATGAAATTGTCACGACACCTCGCAGAGTTATCCGCAAAGAATGAATAAAGTGTCTGTGTGGAGGGGGGGGGGAGAGAAATAGAGGAGCATGAGAGCCATGTAAAGAGAGGGGAGCGTTAGCGGGGACAGGGGGGGGGGGTGGCCTTACATCTTGCCAGCGATACAACAGACGCAGCGTCGGTATAAGCAGCACCACTGGTCGCTTATCATCCTGTGCCAAGATCAAACTAGACGGTCGCCTATTTTTCGGCGAAGGGGAGTAAACATGGCAAAGCTAGGGATGAGAGTCCTGTGAAGCCGGGGCAGGGGGCAAGAAAGCATTAAATCCTCGCCACCAACTGCGAGTGCAATCATTAGCTCTGAGATCAGGGAACGGCGGCACCGATCAGAGAGCGCCCTCCTTTCATCCTCGCTAAAACAACTGCGGGTGGACGCGGTCGGGGATTCGGGATTAAGCGGATCTCGTGAACATATGGTGCTTTTCACCAACTCATCTACTGACAGCAGAGCATGTCCACTTCATGCTAAGTGTTTACTGAAACTTCAAAAATGTTTCCCTGAACAGGAGAAAACGTGTGATGCACAGCCGTGACTTATAGAGAGAAAAAGGGAGAAAAACATGAATGAGAGAAAGAAAATGTCCTGAAGCAGAAAAGGAAGAAGAAGAATATCGATGGAAGACTGTTGACGAAGATCTTCGGCTCTGGGTTGACCTGAAAAATAGACACTAAGCGCACACACAAGATCAACACATATAGCGTATAAGGACACACACAGAGAAAAGAGACTCATCAAACTGTCCTCTCGGTGAGCAGGAGGTTAGTTTAAGGCCACCGTGGTTGTTTGTCTGATTCATTCAGCATTTCTTTTTCAGGGCCCTTTTGAGAAATAAACCACTGCCCTCCCTCCCCTTAATCACTCCGCTCAGCGCTCTCTACAACCCTATCAATTACTCCCACACTAATGAGTACAGCTAGAAACACACACACACACACACACACGTTGTTGTATTGCAAAACATCCTGAGCCTTGTCTGTCTCTTGCAGTGTTTAGAAAGTGTGTCCTTTCGAGCATCCTCCGTCTTCTTCCTTCCCCTTTGTCCTTTTCTCACTTTAAAATTGTCGCGGTGAAGAATCATCGCTTTCCTTCCCGCTGCTGAGCAAATCAGCCTAGTTCCCATTTGCCAAACATTTCTGAGCCCCACGTCTGAACGTGCCTCTAAACATTTTAATAGGAGAGTTTATTTTTCTCCCGCTGAGAACTTGTCACATTACAACGCCATTATTCCTTCCACTGACAAACTCTTCCCAACATGTCAACCATAATTTACAGCGGCTTAGTGTCCAGAAGGCGTCGTCTCATAAAGAATAGGCAGCGCTGAATACATTTGTGGGGGGGGGGGGGGAAGAATCAATTTCATGAAGAGAAATGGATGTATAAAGTGCAGGATATGGATTTACCTCTGGGGAATCTCCTCTGTATCACCTCGGTAGGCGCTCGTACTGGCAGCTCTTAAGCTACCTGCACTGTGCATATCAGCAAGAGGAATCGCAGCTGATAAAGTAGCAGAGGACACAACTCGAAGTCTAATGGCTCCGGCGCGGCCAGCGCGTGCAGGCCCGAGTGGAAAGCGTTAAGGAGTCAATAATGATGTAGTGCTGTGTCCCGGAGCGGGAGAAGGGGGGGGGGGGGGGGGGGGGGTGGCTGGTTTGGCGGCTGGGGCAGGTGGAGTTCTCTCGCCGGGTGGATTTCCTTTGACTCAGTGTACATCTGTGCTGAGACTGCGGTTGGAGGGTCTCCGCTGCAGTGAAACGCACGCCGTGGATCTGTGATGTCTTAATGTAACCCGGGAGTCTACAGCCGGCTGTGACAGTGCAAAATGAGAGTTGTGTTGAGCCGTTTTGTCTTGCTCTGTTCCGCCTGGCAAAAAACAATGCTTTGTGACGCGGAGGCCTCGCAGGGCTTTTTTGGCTCGATGAGATATGATTTGACTTGTTGGCGGATGTTGTATTTTGCCAAGGCAATCCCACGCACTGCAACAAACACCCGCGCTCAGGACCCGTTTTGGAGCTCAGCTGAAAGACATGTGAGTGTGTGTGTGTGTGTGTGTGTGTGTGTGTCAACTCGGCTCTGGCTGTCACCTCTCCGTTTCAGGTGACTGGTAACATGGTGACACGCACACAGAGGACCCTGTCAGGAGTCAACATCACACGCAGACATCATCAACGTGGCCGCACACCATCTCGGCTGCTGTGACACGCAACCTCAACACATCATCTCTCTTTTGTTCACCTTTTTTTTTCTTTTTTTTTTTTTTTTGTCGAGACCACCGATGAAAAACATGCGGCGGCCTTGGGTGATGCCAGAGGGCCCGGCGTTCCCAGCCAGACGTGAACGATGGGGCATTACCAGAGCGATTAGTAGCAGCAAATTCAATTAATCTTGACAAATCTCTGCTGAGGCAGAACTGAAAAGAGCTACGCGCCCCCCCCACCCCCCCCTCTCCTGGTAATTAAAAGTGGCCGAGTGGAGAGGCGTGCGGTGCGGCGGTGACTAGGTTTTGGGACAGGACGGTTTCAGCTCCGAGTCTCAACGTGTCGAGTCGTACTTACTTTGTGAAATGGGAACAAACGCGTGGTACGAGCTGTGTGCCCTCTGGTGTGTGGGCACTTGTTTTCTAGTCGTGGGTGTGTGAGTGTGAGTGAGTGAGTTGCTTGGGAGGAGAGTGGCAGCTGACATGGGTAATTGGCTCTTCTTTGTCACCTCGGACAGGCAGGACTTTTCATCATGGAGGGATCAGCGTTCAATTTTCTAAGCAGCAAAGCACCTCAATCATAAATGGGGTTTTCTTTTTAAACAGGGTGGGGAAAAATGCAAGTCAGCAGCTATTTAACCATCCCTTTGATTGCCTCGCAGAGAGAGAGAAAAGGCTCCCTCGTGCAGTCAGGAGGGGGGAGAAAATAAGGTTAAAATGCACGAGGGGAGAAGGCAGGGACAACCTCCATGACAGGACACCAGGCTACAGACAACAACTGGTCTAACAACCTGAGGGGAGCTTGGAGAGGGTCAGTCTGACTGCAACTAACATTGACTCAGAGACAGGTGTAGAGGGCAGATTAGACTTGAGACGAACACTTGCTGCCACTTACGTCCACAGTAAAGAATAATTCCCAATGGAAAGACAACTCAGCTGACTTCTCATCTGTGACTGTGGCTGCAATCTGACTCAACAAAGACTCCCAAAAGGTAAAACCAAGTCCACAAAAGCACAGAGCAGAGGAAGGTCAAAGATTGAAAGAGGTGCTTGGAAGTCTCTCTGAGCTTCTCCATCCGAGCTGGATGGTTGGACATTTGAATATTTGTCCCACCTGTAAAAGAAAAATAAAGACAGAGAAAGTGCAAGACTGAAAAGAATGAGAATATAATGTTGCGAGTTAGATAAACAGAGCACAATAGAAGAAGAATGAGATCATTTGTGGTGGCGGCTGAAGATTAAAGACCTCAACGTGTAGGCGGGAGGTGAAATACAGATAAGCAGAATATAGAAAGAGAGGAAAAGTGGTGATATTGACTGAGAGACCTCAGTGAGCAGAAACAAGATGGAGCAGAAGAAGAAGAGAATAAAGGTTAGCGCCTCTGCGACAACTCTGAACCGGTGGCTCGCCACGGCATCCGCGCCTGAGGAAAGAGCAGAGAGAATCACCCCATATCCCCAACGTAATCAATCAAACAGCCCCCCCCCCTCGCTCCACAAAGACCCGTATCTTGCATTATTCCCACCACCCAAACACCCTCAATCGTCCTTGCACCCCTTTCCCTTCCAATTCTGCTTCTGTCTGCCCCTCCCCTCCAACCAGGTGATCCTGCACAGTGAGAGGGGAGCGGGGGACGGGGGGGGGGGGGGGGAGATCAATGCTGAGAGTAATAATGGGGGGGGGGAACTGAGCAGAGATTTTCACATGGACGAGAATCAGCACAGCGCCATATGATTCTTTGTGACTCTGCTGCCTCGGCTGCGTGAGCGTGCTTCGGTCCGTGTGTGCGCGTCTGATCAGGGGAAGAAGAATGAGAGCAGCCGTGTGTCCCCCCTTTTTACAAGCGCGAGGTAGACTCGCCACAGTGCCGAGTATAAGTCAGCCGTTACCATGGGGACATTAAAATGTGTGGCGCTCCAGGTCATGTGGTCTAAAATAAGCCCTTTTTCTGTTTGTGTTAACGTTCCTATTGCAGCACAAGCGCGACGCCCCCTGCCTCCCAGTCTCACAGCGCCTAATTTTAATTTTTATTGGAAATCAGAGGGACAGCAAAGGTGTTTGGCACCTGATAAACTCAGTTGTGGGCCCCTGGGTCAATCAATGTGTGAGTGTGCGTTACACCGTTGTGATCCCCGGCAAGGGCTGAAACCGCGTCTGCAGTGGGTCCGAGTGAAGTGCTTATCAGACCCCGTGTTTCCTTCCCCCACGTGAAAATCCCTCTCAGCCACTGTTGCGTTGCTCTGTCGTTGAGGAAAAAAGGTTTTAGCGCTCGGTGCGTGCGTGTCCGTGCATTGTAAGTGTGTGAGGGAGGAAGAAGAGAGAGATGGGGAGAGAGAGAGAGAGAGAGAGACAGCTGGAGAGACTGAAAGCGGGTGAGGATGGCCGTCGAGATCGTGTTCTGTTTTGCACGTGTGGAAAAAAAAAAAAGCCTGTGTGCACGTGTAGGTGTAAGGATTGTAAGGATTGGGGCGGTTGAAAAAGGGGGTAGGAGGCTCTGGTTGTGGCGGAAGGGGGGGATGGTAGAGGTGATGGCTGGAGTGAGGGTGTTGGGGAGGTGGGGGGGGGGGGGGGGGGGGGGGGTGGCAGGGTCTCAGTACTCACTGTAGGGGACGCACTCATACTGGATCTCCAGATACTTGTAGGTCCCTGGGCAGGGGTCTGGGAACACATCGGACCCCGCTACCACCACACACTGGGTGCGGTTATTACACCTGTGAGGGCAGACAGACGGGGGGGGGGGGGGGGGGGGAGGGAGAAAGAGAGAGAGATTGGAGGAAGTAAGTGATGCCGTATAAAAAATACAAAATGACGAGTGCCATTGAAAGAAAGACGAAGAGGAGCGAGTGCAGAAAAAAAAGAACCTCTTCAGGCTCTGAAAGACGTGCAGAACGGTAGGGAAGGGAGTAATTTCACACTAGACTAGATCATGTGACAGCTGCACCAGCCGAGGGGAGGTGGGAAACATAGAGGGAGCGAGGGAGTGAGGGAGAGAGGGATGAAGGATAGAGAAGGAGAGGGGGAGAGAGCCAGGGAGAGGGCGGGTGACGTAAGAGGCCCTTCTCCTGGGGGATGTGAGTGAGAGCAATTAGAGGTGAGAGAAGAGGGAAGGACGCAAGGGGCTAAGTCAAATACTCCATCCTCACACAGACAAGGAAAACATTCATAAGCACGTGAGACCTATATCGAGGCTGCACCGCTGCACGGCTTTTCACGTTTAAACACCCAGAGAAACTCCCAGATGAAAAGATGCACACACACAAACATGAGGAAAATCCTTCCCTATCAAGCTTTTAGCATTTCTCTCCTGCACAGTCTCTCTTACTCCCTTCATTTCAAAAATCTCTGCTGAACTCACTCCATCATCCCTTCATTTACAGCACTCTCTCTTCCACCTTCACCCCCTCAATGCTCGACTCCTCCCCTCTGCCACTTCCCTTCCTTCCTTGCTCCCTGTCAACGCTAGAACCCCCTGCCTCTATTACTTGCGTGATGGATAGCTGGAAGAGGGGCAGCCATTGATCTGAGCTTGGATGAAGCAAATGCTGAGGGCAAACACAGTGAGCAGCTGCATGAAGCACAACAAACCCTCTTGCGACTATTCTGAACGTACACATCCACATCAAGACGCACACCAATATAAACCACCACAGGCCTCCAAAGAGGGACGCTGGGATGCTGAGTCCAGTATTTCACAAAATACGTCGACACCTCGGGAGAAAAAGCAGCAAATCCTGGGGGAATTATGTTGTTTCCATTTGGCCAATCACATGGCTCTGACTGCACAAGCACACGGAGCAGATCAATAGTCACCTCTGGGACATTATCTTGAAGGCGTCGGGCAGGTAGCACTGCACATTCTCCATCTGGAAGGGGTCTGCGTCACAGATCTTGTCGTCGGTGCGGCCGTAGTTGGCCGTCTCAATCATGATGACATCACTTCCAGGGCAGCGCAGCTCGATCGGGTAGCCTTCACACGCCAGCTCTCGGCGCATCAAGCCGAAGGGCATCATTGACCGGCTCAGAGCTGGAGTGGAAAGAGGGAGAGAGGCAAAGTTATTGATAATTCAATGAAGCTTAATACTTTTAGGAGGCACTTTATTACTCGACCACATTGTAAATATGATGTGTTGCATTTGACAAGAGCAGGTGGGATGAAAGTGGTTCCCATTGTCCTCATGTAAAACACAAATGAGCTATTATCGACTCGCTTTCTCTGAGCAGTTATGTTTCACAACCGCTGATGCACAGCCTCGGAATCTGGCTTTCTCATTGGAACACCGCATGATCACATGATCGCACGATGAATTTGCAACCGGACGGGCTCTCTCCGATAAGATATTTTACCACTTGTGAAACAAACTGTGAGAGTTTCAAACGTTAACAAACTCCTACACACAGCCAGGCATCCGCTTATCCCACCGAGAAGAACTGCGTGTCTCTGCACGCCCCCCTCCCAGTCTACTCCACCGCCTCGGTGGAGCCGTCAGAGCAGCGCCTTAGCATTCACTCTAAACAAGAGTGGACGTCTGTGTAGGGGAGGTAAAGAAAGACAATTAGTGTCCCTCTACACCTTCACCTCTGGTGTGCACAGTCGCTATTGTTAATCAGCCACACGAGAGTGCATGTCAATGCACTGCCGTGGCAAGCAGTGAGGCTCTTTGTGGAGATGGGTCAGCAGGGAGAGCGGGGTTTTCAGGGTTAATCGCTGAGCCAGGCTGAGAGGCATGAAAGAGGGCTGCAAAGAGGCTCTGAGAGAGACACTCGTTGTCCACCCAGCTCTCGCCATTGCTGCACACCTATCCATATTTATTCAGCTACACACACACACACACACACACACACGTACACACACACACACACACGTACACACACAAATGACAAAATGGCTGCTGGCTTCGATTCCAGCACCGGTGGAGACAGGGCCACGGACACAGAGTGAAGTAGAGACAGAGTCACGATGGCGTGGCGGTTGCCACTGTCACCTCACAGCATGACGCGCCTGGGTTCAAAACCACCCAGCGGCCTGTGGGTGTGTGGAGTTTGCATGTTCCCCCTGTGTCCGTCTGGGTTCTCTCCGGGTACTCTGGCTTCCACCAAGTCATGCTCTGGCGGTAAGGTTAATTGGTCACTCTCTGCCCGTGAATGTGAGACTGAACGGGTTGATTGTCTCTGCGCCAGCGCTGCGATTGGCGGCACCCCGTGTAATCTGGCGGCGAGCAATTTGGTGGTATTGAAGAAAAGCCACTGTTTCTCTGTGCTGAGACTTATGCCAGCAACCGTGAGAGGTGCTCTCCGTGGTCCTGAAGTGACATAGCCTCTTTGGGGAAAATGACTGCCGTATCAGAGACTGGTAGGCGCTATCCGCTGTCCTGAAGGCAGAGAGGGCTCTGCTTTCCATCGTCCGTCGGGAGGGTGTGACACATGTTATGCCTAAACGGAGCAGTTCTCGCGCCACATAAACACGCCTGAAATTTAGAGGTTCTTTATGAACTGAGGCTCTCACTGCGCAGCATTCCCCCCCCCCCCCCCTGCCAGACGTGCTCAGCAGCAGACAAGGGCACTGAGTCAGCCCCTCTCTCCCACTTCTGTTAGTGCTGGAACCCACAGAGCGGGGCCGTTTTCACTCCCTGACACTGAGCTAGCACTGCTTTGGTTTCAGCCACTGTCCATTCAGGAGAAGTGCCCATCTGGGTCAATGTCAATGTCAGTCATCCCCAACATGCTCCGCAGCAGAGCGCTACATGATTCACTGCCATCTGACTTTCTCATATTTCTAAATGCCAGACATTTATGCAGCAGGGACTTGAGTTTGGTTGTGTAACTAACGCCATTAAAAGCTGAATGACTTGCAAAGATAGACTTCAAATCTTTTATGCCTTGCCAGCATGCAGTGCCAGTGCCAAATCACAAAGGCCTGGGTGCAAAAACTGCATACTAATTAAAGTGTGCAGAGATACAAACAGCAGGCGAGGCCAGAAACACAAATCCACACACTAATGCAAAAACCCACACCGAAAAAATGAGCACATAGCCGGACACACTACTACAAGATAGTGTGTCCGGCGATAAGCGCACACATACTTCTATTAGCTAGTAGCTTGGTGCTACAGTGGGATTTCCATGCTAAGTGTCAGTGTGTGGTCTTGTTCTCCTAACTACCCTGTGGTGTAAGTACAGAGCGGCGTACAGCTGGCCAGCTATTAGATTGAAGCGGACCACCAGGAGTGATCGCGCTCATTCCACTTAGCCCCTATCAAACCGCCACACGTTATACATAGAGGAAAAAACACACCTAATATGTTATAATAATTTCCGGCATCTGTGATTCCATTGAAGGAAGCCTAGGGGGGAGGGCTCAACTCTTAGCCTCAACAGCCAAGGAGGCATATATATAGATATATCTATATATATATAGCTATATATATATAAAAAAATATTGAGTCACAACAATGTAAATATTGAACAAAAAGAAAATCGCTAGTCTAATTTCCCGCAGTGCCATGCATGAACTTCATTCCCTTCCAGGCATTTCTTTTTATGGACCGACTGTTATTGAGATAGTACACTTCCATGGTAACAGTTACCACCATATTTAGCCTATTTCCAGCAGCACAATTGCAATTCTTTCCTTTTGTCATATTATATTATATTACATCTTCACTGTTTGACGTGTTCTAGGTTTTACGTGTAATTCGCCATGTAAATTCAGAGGGATGTACACTACGTTTTGCGAAGGGATTTTTGAATGGCGAACACAAACAAGCATGGGGCTTAACGTCAGGGATTCTCTGCCTGAGTGTGTGTGTGTGAGAAAGAGAGAGTGTGTGTGTCTGTGTGTCTGTGTGTCAGCCAGATGGCTTGAGGCCTAGGTGGAGCCGTGGCTGCCTCTGAGCTGAGCTGAGATGAGCAGAGGATAAGCTTGGACTGGCCATGGGCTACGATTGTCCTTCACTCTGCAGGAATCCATTAAGGTTTCAGGGTCTCTTTAGCCAACACACGCCCACACACACAGACGTGCGTGTGGCCATTTAGTCGTGCCTGTCAGAATCATAATAGCTAGATGATAGAGTGTCTTTCTCGGCAGCAGCCATATGTATAGGTGGATCTAATCCCCCACTGTAAGGCTATGACTCATCTCCTCTGGTATATAACATTTTGTTAATACCTGTCAACCGCAAAAAATGGTTACCAATCATCTTCCATACTGATAGAGTTATGAGCCAATTTGATAATTACATGAGTGGATATGCACTGTGTGCAAATCTTTTTCTCTCACACACACACACACACAGGCTCAGAGAGAGAGAGAGAGAGAGAGAGAGAGAGAGAGAGAGGCCTGGTGTCACTCCAGGGCAGCTGGTGTGAGGGGCTAAAGCGGTTGCCTTCATAATAGAAACTCCTTACAAATTAAGAGCAAGAGAGAGAACTGATTCGATTTGACTTGTTATCCTGACACAGTAATTAAAGCCTGAGGGTGGATAGATGTTTGGACCCTCGGACAAGAACATCATTGTACAGTCTCCAATATTTGCTGAGATTCAACATCATTTGGAGATGAGTAGACATAACCTGCAACCAAGAGTTGTGACCAGCACTTGAGAGAGGTTAAAAGAAAATGGTTTAATATTTTAATAATACTACTCTTAGAGAGGAAATTCTGAAAAGTTCACAGTACAAATACAAAATATATTTCCCTTCATTGAAACATGATGGCAAAAATGTCAGTCGTCAGTGGTGTGCTTTCAGCATAAAATCCCTTTGAATTAAACATAATCTGACCTTGAACTTTCTATTGGGTGTTTTCTCATAAATAATTGAGTGGTAAGATTTGGCCTCACAGCTAGCCACTAATCAGAGACCTCAGCAGCTTTGCAATTGACTCACAATAAGAGACCATACGTGTGTGCTCTGTGGCCCTAAGGCAAACGTGAGAGAAGCATGGCGGACCATCTTTTGGAGGCCAAAATGTGATCAGCCACTCTTAGCAAAGTCTCTGTCCAGCAGTTTTCTCCTACTGTTACCCATCAGCATTGCACTGAAGCACGGTGCCAGATCATTTTCTCGCCAAGCAGGCTCCTGGTAACGAGGGATTCCTGTCATATCCCCATCCTTTAAATTAACTTGAAATGGCAAGGCCCAGAAATGGTATTGTAATATCACAGTTGAAGTATACTTAATACATCTATATTAAGCCCTTTCAGTCAGCTCTTGACAAAATATAAAATTCCCTCACAAGTTTCAAGTTCAGTTCTTAGTAATCGTGTCAAATGGATCAACTAATTCAACAGCTATCGGACAGAACTAAGAGTTATCAATAACCCATAACCGAATTAACCTGACCGATTTCTCGAGTACATTACCAGCTTAGTGCTGCGTCTTACCGGCTCATTTGGCACTGCTAGTTAGTGTAATGACTCGCTGGAGCATGTCCTGCCAGCACCGACAAGCTGAGGCGATGCGGCCACAACCGTCACATCCCCGCAGCCTTCAAGCTGAGGAGTTGTGACAAAGTGACATCCTGAGACAAACCTAAAGGCCTAACATGAGGGAGCAGGGGGTGGGGGCTGTGTGTGTGTGTGTGTGTGTGTGTGTGTGTGATTTGATGGGGTTGGGTGAAGCTGGCCTCAAAGCTACGACGCTATCTCTACGACTCCTCTGCCCGTCTAAGCGAAGGAGACAGGGGAGATGAGATGGGGGAGATGAGATGGGGGCGACTGTATGGGGAGTCACCGTTATTGGTATAAGGTCAGAACACAAAGCGGTGGCCAAATGACACACATCCTCCGAGATGGAGTTGAGTCGAGCTAACACACAGGGATGGGTAAATGGAACGGCGGAGCGTTTCAGATGGGCTGGATGGTAACAATAGAAAAGGGTAGGAACCATCAAACCAGATGCTGGCCAAAGATGAACATGACGACACAAAAGGTCACCGACATAAAAAGAGCGAAGCAGACATATTTGTGGGAGAGAAGACCTCTTATTGCCCTGATCCCACTCAGCACACACAGCCTCTCCCCTCAGCAGCCTTCTAACTCATCCTAACTACAGCACAGCCCATAACATTACATCATCCATAAGAGAATTTAATGTGCCCCCCCCCCCCCCCCCCCGAAAAACACACCCTAATACAAGCCTTGACAAACCTTGCTGTGGGGGGGAACTAGCAGGCAAACCAGAGATCAAGATAGGCGGTTAAAAAGCCACTGAGACACGAAGCAAAACACACACACACACACACACACACACAGACGGACACACACAAACTTGAGGAGGGAGGCGAGACATTGCGTGCTCATACTGTTGAACAACTACATTTCTGGCCCTGGCGCCTAATTATGCGATAAAAGCGCCTCAGAGGGGTGAAAGCAGCATAACCCAAAATAAGAATCCTCCTGCCGAAAAAGTAAGATCCACCTGCATTGGTGTAAAATATCCTCCATATCCCCAGGGATGGGAGACGTGCTACAGACCCAACACAGCTCTATTCTGTTCGCAGCTTCCAGCACAATTCACATGGGGGAGGCCAGCAGACAGTCAGTCCTAGATTCTTTTAAACATTGTGGTGGAGTAAAACTGCAGGGGATGCTGGGGAAGAGCCACGGGACACAGGGAGAATAGAGAAGCAGGGAGAGGAAAGCTATGAAGGTGGTTGGAGACTGAAGCAAATAAAGTGATAAGAAAGAGGAGTGGGTGTGAGAAATACAGTGTGAAGTAGTGAGGGGAGGTGGGGCGGTTGGGTGGGTGCGTATGCCGCGCGAGAGGACTGCTGTCGGGAAGATGCGTGCGCGCATTCGCAAGTCGCATCCAGAGACCAGTTAGGAAAGATGAGTGTCAAAGCCCGGCCCTGCCGCCGGATTAGACACTTAATTAACCTCCGTGTGCACTAAGCCAAAGGCTCGGGTGTGTGGACAGGGTGTGTGTCTGGGTGCGTTATTCTGTGCATGTTTATGAGCGGATCGATCGGTTCCTCGGTAGGTTTCTACAGTGTGCAGCATTTCAAGTGCCTTCTTAGGAGTGAATGCGCACAACATGCATGACGCATGCACACAGGCGGCCTTCACGGACGCACAATCACGGACACACAGTCCTTCACGGCTACAAAGCCTCAAAGATACGAAGCAAGGCCCTGAGAGGAAAAAGAGGCAGCTATCACACGGCGGCACAAACAGCATTACTGGCACCATTCCTTTAAGTAGGAGCGTGTTTGCGGTACACAAATCAATGTACACACACAAACATGACCCCGTTGCACGCAACTACAAGCAAACGCAAACACACAAACCAAATGGGCACACACACACACACACACACTGGTACACTGACACTGAACCAATGAATACACAAAAAACACATGAGAGCACTGTGCGTCATCTTCAAAGGGAGGTTTGAAAGAACACACCGGCACTGGGCCCCGGCCCCTCCCTCCTTCTCTCCCCCGCCCGCCCCCGACTACCAATACGTGTTCAAAGGCCATCCATTAACCTTTCACTCACACAGGCCTCTCTGTGATCTACTGCTCTCAGCCAAGGGCTTTGAAGAGCACAGCAACCACCAACGGCGGGATGGGAGCCGAGAAGGTAGCGGAAGACAGAGACGGGGGGGGGTAAAACGGGAGAAAAGGAAAGGAAAAAAGGGAAGGAGGAAGGAGGGAATGATAACCACAAGAGATGTGCCCCATTAACAGATAGTAGTCAGAGGGTAAGGCAGAGCCAGGGGAGTGACACTTGAGGAGGGAGGCTGGATAGAGAAAGGGGTGAGGCAATGGGCAGAAGGGAAGGAGGTGAAACAGGAGGTGGGAAATGGAAGCAGCAGAGGGAATAGGGAGGGAAGGCCAGCAAACAGGGTGAAGGGGGAGAGGGGGCGGGGGCGGGGGGTTGAGAGAGGGAGTAATCGCTGAGGTGTTAGGGGAGGGAAAGCCAAGAGATTGGATGAAAATATAAGTGCCAAATGAGATATGAGATGAGTGAGGAACGCTAACTGTTGCTGCTTTGGTAGAGACGCAAAGAACATACACAGGAGGAGGAGAGGGAGAAGAAAAAGGGTTGACTGCAGCTTTTTAAAGGGCTAAAAGAAAAAATGATACGCTGCAGTATTCACAAGCCTCTAGATTAGCAATTAGTGTCAGTTAGGGCTGTGGATTTCAGCTTTATGGCAGTCAACAAACATTATAAAACATATTCAGGCCATTTTCAGACAAAATGAGAGCATTTACTTTATAAACCCATACATAGCTTACATGTTCGGAGTCTTTAAAACACAATGCTATATATTAGCAACTTGAAAATATGAATTACCAGTTTTTTCTGAAATTAAAACAAGTCGTTTACTTCGTCTGTCTATGATTCTGCAGCTTATACTGAGCTAAGCAACATGCAATTGTACCTACAATTTGTTGTAATTGTGTATCTTGTGATTCTTAAGGATACTTCCCAAATTAATTACAGTGGTTGATGATAAAGAATTTTAACAGCTGCAGGTGCATCACCTAAGAGCAAAGCAGAGCCCCAACCTTACAGGTGCTTAAGTTCACTATTCTGATAGCTACAAAAGTGTAGAGCTTCAAGTTTACAAAACACACATTAAGGCAATGTGCTGTTCAGCAAATCATACAGCATCAAGAAGCCAAGAGCATGTACAGTAGCAAGGTTAGCAGCAGTATCCCTTTATTGCCTCCTCGGGAGATAATATACACAAGACTGTCAGAGAATCAATTCTTATGAATTAGTGAGTAGGTTGCAATTTTAAAATGATCATTTTAATATAGTAGTTTTGCGGGACTGAAAGTCTACTCTCCCTCTGTGCAAGAATTAAATATGGGATGTGGTTTCAGGTCAAGTATTATGTTATTTACTTTGAGCGACACTTAGATCCAAAATAACTGCCGGTGCGGTCATAAAAAAGCATCTGGCTTGCAGAGGCATTGTGAATTCTTCATGTGGCTCTCTGTGAAAATAACTGCCTACCGCTGCTGCATTATAGAAAGCAAAATTCTGCATCGAGATGAGCCGCCGTTCATATACTGCCACCGTCCCAGGACAGCCGACAGACCAAAGCACTTTGTTGAGAAGATGCGTTATTAAAAAAGAAAAGAAAAGCCCCAATCCCTAAATAATAACGCGCTCAGGAGAAAAAGGCACTCAAGGACCATGGCCTTTGCACGCAACTGATCTGAGAGCAGAGGCGTAAATAAAGGGGTGACGAGCACAGATTCCACCAGTCACCTGGTACGAGTGGTGCAGATGTAGTCACACACACAGAATCATTCAACTAAATTCCTACATTAATGTACACACTTATAAATGAACACACCTCACACACATTAACGGACCGAAACGTCCCACAAGCGGGTTCATTATGGTCTCGGTTTCACCGCTGGTGCACATTAACACACACACACACACACACACACCGATGCTTGTGCTGTGCTAAATGAAAGCTCTGTGTCAGGACTTCATCATGTACGGCGCAGCTGCCTGCAATGCCTGCCACATTAAGCAGGCCTAATGGGCTTTCAGAGCAGCAACACTACGTACGAAGGCTTGTACATTATCCAGCAGTGTGGAATCTGCGGGACATTTAGATTGTCGGCCCGGGTATCGTGTGTACTGCAAGAAACATGACTTTATTTGCCTCGGTTAATTTGAGTTTGCGCTCGTTCATAAAAATGTGTTTTTTGTTTCACTTTGCCATTGCATTTCAAAGAGGAATGGAAATTGAGATTTAACAAGGTAACAGGACAGGTGAGTGAGGACTGTGGGAAGAAGTATGTCTTCAAAGCCCGTTTGCATTACCGAACTGGTTCAAGAGGAGAATAACCGTGTGAGCGGTACGGGTAAATATTTGAATGTGCAGCCAGGAGTAGAGTGAGGTTAAAGCATGGCAGATTAGTCCGGGACACGCAGATGGAGCAGAGGTACACATTAGACTGTGAAGCCATGTGTGATGATCCAGCAGGTTACTAAATGAGCTCTGATTAGCCTGAGAGGGATTCGGTGGCTCTCGCCCCATCAGAAACCATGCCTTCTTCCTTTAGACCCCCCCCTTTTTCATTTTC